>NW_027413201.1:2500-233362 GCF_048544455.1 Silene latifolia | reverse complement strand
GTTTATTTTTCTCCATGTTTTTCAATCACGCATCCGAGCTCATTTCAGAATTAACCTGTTCGATTTCGGCCTCAAATAACGAGCTTTAACACATGTGTTCACGATAATCCGTGTTTTAGAATGCTTTGGTTTGTGGTACACCCGCACCCCAACTGTCTTCCGTTGGTGCTCAAACTTTGTGTGGCCGCTTTATCTCACCCGAGGAACTTTCTATGTGATTTCCGGAGAATTTTGTTCGGGACCCCTGAATCCCGAAAAACCGTGTATTATACACTTCACTTTGCCGCTGTCGAATGTCGTATCGGACTGCGTTTCTTTTTCTCCTTGTTTTTCAATCACGCGCCCGAGCTCATTTCAAGAATCAACCTGTTTGATTTCAGCCTCAAATAACGAGCTTTAACACATTTTTCACGATAATCCGAGTTTCGACGATTGCTGGTTTGTGGCACACCGGCACCCCCAAATGTCTTCCGTTGGTGTTCAAACTTTGAGTGGCGCTTTATCCACCCGAGTAAATTTCTATGTGATTTCCGAGAAATTTGTTCCGGCCCCGAATCCTGAAAACCGTGTATTATACACTTCAATTTCCGCTAGTTCGAAAGGTCGTAATCTGACCCCCGTTTTTTTTCTCCATGTTTTTCAATCACGCGTCCGAGCTCATTTCAGGAATTAACCTGTTCGATTTCGGCCTCAAATAACGAGCTTTAACATATTTTTCACGATAATCCAAGTTTCGAATGTCGGGTTTTCAGGGCACACCGACCTCCAAATATCTTCCGTTGGTGCTCAAACTTTGTGTGGCCGCTTTATCCGACCCGAGGAACTTTCTATGTGATTTCCGAGAATTTTGTTCTGGGACCCCAGAATCCCGAAAAACCGTATATTATACCCTTCAATTTCAGCCGTTTGTAAGGTCGTACCGGACCCTTTTTCTTTTTCTCCCTGTTTTTCAATCACGTGTCCGAGCTCATTTATGGAATTAACCTGTTCGATTTCAGCCTAGAATAACGAGCTTTAACATATTTTTCACGATAATCCGAATTTCGGCGAATGCTGGATTGTGGCACACCGGCACCTCCAAATGTCTTCCGTTGGTGCTCAAACTTTGTCTGGCTGCTTTATCTGACCCGAGGAACTTTCTATGTGATTTCCGGAGAATTTTGTTCCGGGACCCCGAAATCCCGAAAAACCGTGTATTATACACTTCAATTTCAGCCGTTCGGAAGGTCGTACCGGACCCTGTTTATTTTTCTCCATGTTATTCAATCACGCATCCAAGCTCATTTCAGGAATTAACCTGTTTGATTTCAGCCTCAAATAACGACTTTTAACACATTTTTCACGATAATCCGAGTTTCGACGATTGCCGGTGTGTGGCACACCGGCACCCCCAAATGTCTTCCGTTGGTGCTCAAACTTTGCGTGGCGCTTTATCTGACCCGAGTAACTTTCTATGTGATTTCCGGAGAAATTTGTTCCGAGACCCCGGAATCCCGAAAAACCGTGTATTATACACTTCAATTTCCGCCGTTCGAAAGGTCGTACCGGACCCTTTATCTTTTTCTCCCTGTTTTTCAATCACGCGTCCGAGCTCATTTCAGGAATTAACCTGTTCGATTTCAGCCTCAAATAACGAGCTTTAACACATTTTCACGATACTCCGAGTTTCGGCGAATGCTGGTTTGTGTTACACCGGCACCCCCAAATGTCTTCCGTTGGTACTCAAACTTTGCGTGGCTGCTTTATCTGACCCAAGGAACTTTCTATGTGATTTCCGGAGAATTTTGTTCCGGGACCCCGGAATCCCGAAAAACTTTGAATTATACACTTCAATTTCTGCCGTTCGTAAGGTCGTACCGGACCCTTTTTCTTTTTTCTCCCTGTTTTTCAATCACGCGTCCGAGCTCATTTAAAGAATTAACCTGTTCGATTTCAGCCTCAAATAACGAGCTTTAACACCTTATTCACGATAATCCGTGTTTTCGGCGAATGCTGGTTTGTGGCACACCGGCACCCCCGAATGTCTTCCGTTGGTGCTCAAACTTTGTGTGACCGCTTTATCTGACCCGAGGAACTTTCGATGTGATTTCCGGGGAATTTTGTTCCGGGACCCCGGAATCCCGAAAAACCGTGTATTATACACTTCAATTTCAGCCGTTCGGAAGGTCGTCCGACCTTTTCTTTTTCTCCCGTTTTTCAATCACGCGTCCGAGCTCATTTCAAGAATCAACCTGTTCGATTTCAGCCTCAAATAACGAGCTTTAACACATTTTTCACGATAATCCGAGTTTCGACGAATGCTGGTTTGTGGCACACCGGCACCCACAAATATCTTCCGTTGGTGCTCAAACTTTGCGCGGCCGCTTTATCTGACCCGAGAAACTTTCTATGTGATTTCCGGAGAAATTTGTTCCGGGACCCCGGAATCCCGAAAAACCGTGTATTATACACTTCAATTTCAGCCGTTCGAAAGGTCGTACCGGACCCCGTTTCCTTTTCTCCATGTTTTTCAATCACGCGTCCGACCTCATTTCAGGAATTAACCTGTTCGATTTCGGCCTCAAATAACGAGCTTTAACACATTTTTCACGATAATCCGAGTTTCGAATGCGGTTTGTGGCACACCTGCACCCCCAAATATCTTCCGTTGGTGCTCAAACTTTGTGTGGCCGCTTTATCTGACTCGAGGAACTTTCTATGTGATTTCCGGAGAATTTTGTTCCGGGACCCCGAAATCCCGAAAAACCGTGTATTATACACTTCAATTTCAGCCGTTCGGAAGGTCGTACCGGACCCTGTTTATTTTTCTCCATGTTTTTCAATCACGCATCCGAGCTCATTTCAAGAATTAACCTGTTCGATTTCAGCCTCCAATAACGAGGTTTAACACATTTTTCACGATAATCCGTGTTTCGGCGAATGTTGGTTTGTGGCACACTGGCACCCCAAATGTCTTCCGTTGGTGCTCAAACTTTGTGTGGCCGCTTTATCTGACCCGAGGAAATTTCTATGTGATTTCCGGAGAATTTTGTTCCGGGACCCCGGAATCCCGAAAAACCGTGTATTATACACTTCAATTTCAGACGTTCGGAAGGTCGTATATGACCCTGTTTCTTTTTCTCCCTGTTTTCCAATCACGCGTCCGAGCTCATTTCAGGAATTAACCTGTTCGATTTCACCTCAAATAACGAGCTTTAACACATTTTTCACGATAATCCGAGGTTTGGCGAAATGCTGGTTTGTGGCACACCGGCACCCCCAAATGTCTTCCGTTGGTGCTCAAACTTTGCGTGGCCGCTTTATCTGACCTGAGGAACTTTCTATGTGATTTCCGGAGAAATTTGATCTGGGACCCCGGAATCCCGTTAAACCGTGTATTATACACTTCAATTTCAGCCGTTCGAAAGGTCGTACCCGACCCCGTTTCCTTTTCTCCATGTTTTTCAATCACGCGTTCGACCTCATTTCAGGAATTAACCTGTTCGATTTCGGCCTCAAATAACGAGCTTTAACACATTTTTCGCGATAATCCGAGTTTCGGCGTCGAATGCTGGTTTGTGGCACACCGGCACCCCCAAATATCTTCCGTTGGTGCTCAAACTTTGTGTGGCCGTTTTATCTGACTCGAGGAACTTTCTATGTGATTTTCGGAGAATTTTGTTCTGGGACCCCAGAATCCCGAAAAACCGTGTATTATACACTTCAATTTCAGCCGTTTGTAAGGTCGTACCGGACCCTTTTTGTTTTTCTCCATGTTTTTCAATCACGTGTCCGAGCTCATTCCAGGAATTAACCTGTTCGATTTCAGCCTCATATAACGAGCTTTAACATATTTTTCACGATAATCCGAATTTCGGCGAATGCTGGATTGTGGCACACCGGCACCCCCAAATGTCTTCCGTTGGTGCTCAACCATTGTGTGGCCGCTTTATCTGACTCGAGGAACTTTCTATATGATTTCCGGAGAATTTTGTTCTGGGACCCCGAAATCCCGAAAAACCATGTATTATACACTTCAATTTCTGCCGTTCGTAAGGTCGTACCGGACCCTTTTTCTTTTTCTCCCTTTTTTTCAATCACGTGTCCGAGCTCATTTCAGAATTAACCCTGCTTTGATTTCACCAAATAACGAGCTTTAACACATTTTTCACGATAATCCGAATTTCGGCGAATGCTGGTTTGTGGCACACCGGCACCCCCAAATGTCTTCCGTTGGTGCTCAAACTTTGCCTGGCTGCTTTATCTGACCCGAGGAACTTTCTATGTGATTTCCGGAGAATTTTGTTTGGGACCAAATCCCGAAAACCGTGTATTATACACTTCAATTTCGGCCGTTCGGAAGGTCGTGCGGACCTGTTTTTTTCTCCTGTTTTTCAATCACGCTTCCGAGCTCATTTCAAGAATCAACTTGTTTGATTTTAGCCTCAAATAACGAGCTTTAACACATTTTTCATGATAATCCGAGTTTCGACGAATCTTTGGTTTGTACACCGGCACCCCCAAATGTCTTCCGTTGGTGCTCAAACTTTGCGTGGCCGCTTTATCTGACCCGAGGAACTTTCTATGTGATTTCCGGAGAAATTTGTTCCGGGACCCCGGAATCCCGAAAAACCGTGTATTATACACTTCAATTTCAGCCGTTCGAAAGGTCGTACCGGACCCCGTTTCCTTTTCTCCATGTTTTTCAATCAAGCGTCCGAGCTCATTTCAGGAATTAACCTGTTCGATTTCGGCCTCAAATAACGAGCTTTAACAGATTTTTCACGATAATCCGTGTTTCGGCGAATGCTGGTTTGTGGTACACCGGCACCCCCAAATATATTCCGTTGGTGCTCAACCTTTGTGTGGCCGCTTTATCTGACTCGAGGAACTTTCTATGTGATTTCCGTAGAATTTTGTTCCGGGACCCCGAAATCCCGAAAAACCGTGTATTATACACTTCAATTTCAGCCGTTCGTAAGGTCGTACCGGACCCTTTTTCTTTTTCTCTCTGTTTTTCAATCACGTGTCTGAGCTCATTTCACGAATTAACCAGTTCGATTTCAGCCTCAAATAACGAGCTTTAACACATTTTTCACGATAATCCAAATTTCGGCGAATGCTGGTTTGTGGCACACCGGCACCCCCAAATGTCTTCCGTTGGTGCTCAAACTTTGCCTGGCTGCTTTATCTGACCCGAGGAACTTTCTATGTGATTTCCGGAGAATTTTGTTCCGGGATCCCGAAATCCCGAAAAACCGTGTATTATATACACTTCAATTTCAGCCGTTCGGAAGGTCGTACCGGACCCTGTTTATTTTTCTCCATGTTTTTCAATCACGCATCCGAGCTAATTTCAGGAATTAAGCTGTTCGATTTCAGCCTCAAATAACGAGCTTTAACACATTTTTCACGATAATCCGTGTTTCTATTGAATCTTTGGTTTGTGGCACACCGGCACCCCCAAATGTCTTCCGTTGGTGCTCAATTTTGTGTGGCCGCTTTATCTGACCCGAGGAACTTTCTATGTGATTTCCGGAGAATTTTGTTCCGGGACCCCTGAATCCCGAAAAACAGTGTATTACACTTCAATTTCAGCCGTTCGGAAGGTCGTATCGGACCCTGTTTCTTTTTTTCCCTGTTTTTCAATCACGCGCCCGAGCTCATTTCAAGAATCAACCTGTTTGATTTCAGCCTCAAATAACGAGCTTTAACACATTTTTCACGATAATCCGAGTTTCGACGAATGCTGGTTTGTGGCACACCGGCACCCCCAAATGTCTTCCGTTGGTGCTCAAACTTTGCGTGGCGCTTTATCTGACCCGAGTAACTTTCTATGTGATTTCCGGAGAATTTTATTCCGGGACCCCTGAATCCCGAAAAACAGTGTATTACACTTCAATTTCCGCCGTTCGAAAGGTCGTACCGGACCCTGTTTCCTTTTCTCCATGTTTTTCAATCACGCGTCCGAGCTCATTTCGGGGATTAACCTGTTCGATTTCAGCCTCAAATAACGAGCTTTAACACATTTTTCACGATAATCCGAGTTTCGGCGAATGCTGGTTTTTGGCACACCAGCACCCCCAAATGTCTTCCGTTGGTGCTCAAACTTTGCGTGGCCGTTTTATCTGACCCGCAGAACTTTCTATGTGATTTCTGGAGAATTTTGTTCTGGGACCCCGGAATCCCGAAAAACGGTGTATTATACACTTCAATTTCAGCCGTTCGGAAGGTCGTACCGGACCCTGTTTCTTTTTCTCCCTGTTTTTCAATCTTGCGTCCGAGCTCATTTCAAGAATCAACCTGTTCGATTTCAGCCTCAAATAACGAGCTTTAACACATTTTTCACGATAATCCGAGTTTCGGCGAATCATGGTTTGTGGCACACCGGCACCCCCAAATGTCTTCCGTTGGTGCTCAAACTTTGCGTGGCCGCTTTATCTGACCCGAGAAACTTTCTATGTGATTTACGGAGAATTTTGTTCCGGAACCCCGGAATCCCGAAAAACAGTGTATTTATACACTTCAATTTCAGTCGTTCGGAAGGTCATACCGGACCTTGTTTCTTTTTCTCCCAGTTTTTCAATCACGCGTCCGAGCTCATTTCGGGAATCAACCTGTTCGATTTCAGACTCAAATAACTAGCTTTAACACATTTTTCACGATAATCCGAGTTTCGGCGAATACTGGTTTGTGTTACACCGGCACCCCCAAATTTCTTCCGTTGGTGCTCAAACTTTGCGTGTCCGCTTTATCTGACTCGAGGAACTTTCTATGTGATTTCTGGAGAATTTTGTTTCAGGACCCCGGAATCCCGAAAAACCGTGTATTATACACTTCAATTTCAGCTAGTTCGGAAGGTCGTCACCGACCGTTTTCTTTTTCTCCTCTTTTCAATCACGCGTCCGAGCTCATTTCGAATCAACCTTTGTTCGATTTCACCTCAAATAACGAGCTTTAACACATTTTTCACGATAATCCGAGTTTCGCGAATCTTTGGTTTGTAGGCACACCCAAGACCCCCAAATGTCTTCCGTTGGTGCTCAAACTTTGCGTGGCCGCTTTATCTGACCCGAGGAACTTTCTATGTGATTTCCGGAGAATTTTGTTTCAGGACCCCGGAATCCAAAAAAAACCGTGTATTATATAAACTTCAATTTCAGCCGTTCGGAAGGTCGTACCGGACCCTGTTCTTTTTCTCCCTGTTTTTCAATCACGCGTCCGAGCTCATTTCAGGAATCAACCTGTTCGATTTCAGCCTCAAATAACGAGCTTTAACACATTTTTCACGATAATCCGTGTTTCGGCGAATGCTGGTTTGTGGCACACCGACACCCCCAAATGTCTTCCGTTGGTGCTCAAACTTTGAATGGCCGCTTTATCTGACCCGAGGAACATTCTATGTGATTTCCGGAGAATTTTTTCCGGACCCCGAATCCCGAAAACCGTGTATTATACACTTCAATTTCAAAATAGTTCGAAAGGTCATACTGGACCCTGTTTCCTTTTCTCTATGTTTTTCAATCACGCGTCCGAGCTCATTTCAGGAATTAACTTGTTCGATTTCTGTCTCAAATAACGAGATTTAACACATTTTTCACGATAATCAGAGTTTCGGCGAATGCTGGTTTGTGGCACACCGGCAAGCACCCCCAAATGTCTTCGATTGGTGCTCAAACTTTGTGTAGCCGCTTTATCGACCCGATAAACTTTTTATGTGATTTCCGAGAATTTTGTTCCGGACCCTAATCCCGAAAACCGTGTATTATACACTTCAATTTCAAATAGTTCGGAAGGTCGTCATCGACCCAGTGTCTTTTTCTCCTGTTTTCAATCACGCGTCCGAGCTCATTTAAGGAATTAACTTTTGTTCGATTTCAACGACCTCAAATAACGAGCTTTAACACATTTTTCACGATAATCCGAGTTTTGCGAATGCTTGGTTTTTGGCACACCAAAGACTTCCAAATGTCTTCCGTTGGTGCTCAAACTTTGCGTGGCCGCTTTATCCGACCCGAACTTTCTTTGTGATTTCGGAGAATTTTGTTCGGGACCCCTAATCCCGAAAAACGGAGTATTATACACTTCAATTTCACCGTTCAAGGTCGTCTGACCCTGTTTCTTTTTCTCCCTGTTTTTCAATCTTGCGTCCGAGCTCATTTCAATAATCAACCTGTTCGATTTCACCTCAAATAACGAGCTTTAACACATTTTTCACGATAATCCGAGTTTCGAATCATGGTTTGTGGCACACCCAAGACTCCCAAATGTCTTCCGTTGGTGCTCAAACTTTGCGTGGCCGCTTTATTTGACCCGAGAAACTTTCAATGTGATTTCCGGAGAATTTTGTTCCGTGACCCCGGAATCCCGAAAAACGGTGTATTTATACACTTCAATTTGATCGTTCTAAGGTCGACGACCTTTTTCTTTTTCTCCCTGTTTTTCAATCACGCGTCCGAGCTCATTTCAGAATCAACCTTCGATTTCAGCCTCAAATAACTAGCTTTAACACATTCTTCACGATAATCCGAGTTTCGGCGAATGCTGGTTTGTGGCACACCGGCACCCCCAAATTTCTTCCGTTGGTGCTCAAACTTTGCGTGTCCGCTTTATCTGACTCGAGGAACTTTCTATGTGATTTCCGAAGAATTTTGTTTCGAGACCCCGGAATCCCGAAAAACCGTGTATTATACACTTCAATTTTAGCCGTCGGAAAGTCGTCACGGACCACTTTTTTTTCTCCTGCTTTTCAATCACGCGTCCGAGCTCATTTCAGAATCAACTCCGTTCGATTTCACCTCAAATAACGAGCTTTAACACATTTTTCACGATAATCCGAGTTTCGGTGAATGTTGGTTTGTGGCACACCAGCACCCCCAAATGTCTTCCGTTGGTGCTCAAACTTTGCGTGGCCGCTTTATCCGACCCGAGGAACTTTCTATGTGATTTCCGGAGAATTTTGTTTCAGACCCCTAATCCCAAAAAACCGTGTATTAAACTTCAATTTCAAATGTTCGGAAGGTCGTACTGGACCCCGTTTTTTTTTTCCCCGCTTTTCAATCACGCGTCCGAGCTCATTTCGAATCAACCATTTCGATTTCACCTTCAAATAACGAGCTTTAACACATTTTCACGATAATCCGTGTTTCGCGAATCTTTGGTTTGGGCACAACGGCACCCCCAAATGTCTTCCGTTGGTGCTCAAACTTTGCGTGGCCGCTTTATCTGACCCGAGGAACATTCTATGTGATTTCCGGAGAATTTTGTTCCGGGACCCCGGAATCCCGAAAAACCGTGTATTATACACTTCAATTTCAGCCGTTCGAAAGGTCATACTGGACCATGTTTCCTTTTCTCCATGTTTTTCAATCACGCGTCCGAGCTCATTTCAGGAATTAACTTGTTCGATTTCGGTCTCAAATAACGAGATTTAACACATTTTTCACGATAATTAGAGTTTCGGCGAATGCTGGTTTGTGGCACACCGGCACCCCCAAATGTCTTCAGTTGGTGCTCAAACTTTGTGTAGCCGCTTTATCTGACCCGATAAACTTTCTATGTGATTTCCGGAGAATTTTGTTCCGGGACCCCGGAATCCCGAAAAACCGTGTATTATATACACTTCAATTTCAGCCGTTCGGAAGGTCGTACCGGACCCTATGTCTTTTTCTCCCTGTTTTTCAATCACGCGTCCGAGCTCATTTAAGGAATTAACCTGTTCGATTTCAGCCTCAAATAACGAGCTTTAACACATTTTTCACGATAATCCGAGTTTCGGCGAATTCTGGTTTCTGGCACACCGGCACTCCCAAATGTCTTTCGTTGGTGCTCAAATTTTGCGATGTCGGTATGCGATAAACCAATATTCGTCGAACCTCGATAATCGTGATCAATGGATTAATATCGTTATTTGGGCCTGAAATGGAATTGTTTAACTCCTAAAATGACCTTGGGCACGAGGTAAGAAAACTGGGAGAGGTAAAACGCGGTCCAATACGACCTACCGAACGGCTTACATTGAAGTGTATAATATACGGTTCTCGAGATTACAAAGTCCTGGAACAAAATTCTTCGAAAATCACACAGAAATTTCCTCGGATCATGTAAAGAGGCCAAACAAAATTTGAGGAGCAGCGGAGGACATTTGGGGTGCCGGTATGCGATAAACCAGCAAATGTTGAACCTCGGATAACCGTGAAAATTGGATTAATACTCGTTGTTTGGCGCTAAAATAGAATAGGTTAACTCTTAATATGACCTCGGGCACTGATATACGATTAACTTACCCTTAATTCCCTCTTTCTTTTATGCATACCGACTCGTATCGAGTCGGTTTCGGGTGTTTTTCCTTGCATTTTGTGCCCAATCCCCATACTTGTTACCTTGTGTATCCTTTTGAAGGAAACGACCCAAGTATAGAGAAATTGGGGCAAGAAAGGCACCCCATTGCCTTTACATGAAGAAGAAGTGAAGAAATGGTGAAGAGTGTGTTTTTCCTAAGACTGCCAAGAAATGACCTCAGCCACCGCAAAACACACCCCAGAGAATCCCTCAAAGTTTTGAAGAAAAGTTGAAGATCAGTGTTTTGCCTAAGAGCGGGCAACTGCCCACCGGTAAAGCACAAAAGAAAGTGGAATTAATTGAAGAATTTGGTGAAAAACAAGCTTGACCTCGCTGCCGTAGAGCACCGGCAGCGGTCAACCTAAGCATTTCACACATCAACAAAGAAGAAGAAGTCCCGAAGAAGGTGTTTTGTTTAAGAGGCTTGCCACCCCACCGGCAAAACACGGATGCCGGACATTTTAAATCCTTGCACGTTTTTGCCGGTAGGAACACCTAAAGAGCGGTGCACCTAAAAAACAACAAAGAAAGACGAGAATTTGGGCTTTTCTTTTCTTCCTCTTTTCTTCCTAATCTTGTACAAGCCTATAAATACCCCCTCTTAAACCCTTTTGTACACACAACCCTAGATCCAGAATATTTACCCTTTCAAGCTTAAAACTTTGTTAATCTCTTTGTTAATCTTTCCTTAATTAGAGAAGTTCTTCAATCAATTAGTGATTGAATTTGGGTTTGTAAGAAGATTGAAGGATTTCCTTCTTTATTATTTCTATCCAAACTCCTCTTTCACTATTGTGTTGGTATTAATTCTCTCCCTATTTTCATTTGTTTACATTTTGTTCTTCTTTCATGTTTGTTTGATTGTTTATGTTAAAATTGTTGTTGTGGTTTGTTTGTTGTTGTTATTTTCATCATTGTTCATCTTTTCATTGTTCACCTTTCCTTTGTTTCTCTTTCATTTGTTCATCCTTGGATAGTTGTCCTCAAAGACTTAATCTTTGAGTTGATTTGGTTAAAGATTGTGTCTTTAAGTTTAATCAACCTTGTTAATAGATTAAATCATCTTTCCTTACACCTAATGTTGGATTATTGCATGTTTAGTAGTAAATTCCATCTTCTCACCATGTTCATGACCAAAGTTTCCATCTTTATTGTCTATTTTGCAATTAGGACCATGACTAGTGAGTAGTCCTCCACTAGGGCTCGGTTTGACCCAACATGAGTAATTTCACTAATTGAATTTCATAAAGGCTAATTATTTGGGGAAATTGGTGAGGGTAGGTTAGAGGAATGACATGGTTTATGGGTTGACTTTTGGGTAGTGTTGACTTACGACCCTTGACCACCAACGAGAGTTGGTTAGGTTGTGATTTGGATACCCGAGATTTGACCCTATTGTTAACCTTGGTTGAGACCGAAAGGGAGAACCGGGGTAGGACACCTCTAATCTAGCGTTTGAAATCGACCCTCGAGAGAGGGAGTGGGATGACCCGGGAATTGATGGGGCTTAATGACCTTAGCAAATATTGGACTACCTTGGGAAAATGCATGTTTTTGGGGTAGTCGGGTATTGAGTTGGGGATTCCGACCTTCGAACCCGAGAGGGGGGTTGGTGGGTAGTACTAGTGTCCTATTTCGAACCCGAGAGGGGGGTCTTAGGCGAATTAGAGTCGTCACCTCCTCACCTAGCTACCCTTGTGATTAGCCTAGAGATTTGATTGTGTGGAATTACGAATTGTTTGGGAAGAACCGAGTCTTAGGTTTTTAATCTATTTGATTTACAACCTTTCATTCTACCTTGCTTTTTCTCTTATTTCTTCTTTAGCTTGTTTTATCTTGTGGTTGGTAGTTCTAGTATAACTTTCTCCCTTTATTGTCGACTTAGCTAAACCATAGAGTTGAAACGATTAGTAGTCTTCCTAGCTCCTTGTGGGATCGACCCTTAATAGTGTACAACGATAAAATCGTGCACTTGCGAGGTATAGCATGACACCATCAGGCACGTGGTAGAGAAACCGGGAGAAACAGAAACGTGGTCCGGTATGACCTCCTGCACGACTCAAATTGAAGTGTATAATACACGGTTTTCGAGATTATAGGATCCCGGAACAAAATTCTCCGGAAATCACACAGAAAGTTCCTCGGATCATGTAAAAAGCCCTTACAAAATTAGAGGTGGAACGAAGGACATTTGGAGGTGCCCGTATACGATAAACCAGTAATCGTCGAACCTTGGATAATCGTGAAAAATTGATTAATACTCGTTATTTGGGACTGAAATCCAATAGGTTAACTCTTAAAATGGCCTCGGACACGTGGTAGAGAAACCGGTAGTTAAAGAAACGTGGTCTTGTATGACCTCCTGAATGGCTCAAATTGAAATGTATAATACACGGTTTTCGATATTACAGGATCCTGGAACAAAATTCTCCGGAAATCACACAGAAAGTTGCTCGAATCATGTAAAGAGACCTCACAAAATTTGAGGAGCAACGGAGGACATTTAAGGGTGTCGGTATGCAATCAGTATTCGTCGAACCTCGGATAATCGTGAACAATGGATTAATATCGTTATTTGGGCCTGAAATGGAATTGTTTAACTCCTAAAATGACCTCGGGCACGAGGTAAGAAAACTAGGAGAGAAAAAAATGCGGTCCAGTGAGACCTACCGAACGGCTTACATTGAAGTGTATAATATTTGGTTCTCGAGATTACAAGGTCCTGGAACAAAATTCTTCGGAAATCACACAGAAATTTCCTCGGATCATGTAAAGAGGCCAAACAAAATTTGAGGAGCAGCGGAGGACATTTGGGGTGCCGGTATGCGATAAACCAGCAAACGTTGAACCTCGGATAACCGTGAAAAATGGATTAATACTCGTTGTTTGGCGCTAAAATCGAATAGGTTAACTCTTAATATGACCTCAGACACGTGGTAGAGAAACCGGGAGAAACAGAAACGTGGTCCGGTATGACCTCCTGCACGACTCAAGTTGAAGTGTATAATACACGGTTTTCGAGATTATAGGGTCCCGGAACAAAATTCTCCGGAAATCACACAGAAAGTTCCTCGGATCATGTAAAAAGGCCGCACAAAATTAAAGATGGAACGAAGGAAATTTGGAGGTGCCCGTATATGATAAACCAGTAATCGTCGAACCTTGGATAATCGTGAAAAACTGATTAATACTCGTTATTTGGGACTGAAATCGAATAGATTAACTCCTAAAATGGCCTCGGACACGTGGTGGAGAAACCGGTAGTTAAAGAAACGTGGTCTTGTATGACCTCCTGAATGGCTCAAATTGAAATGTATAATACACGGATTTCGAGATTACAGGATCCTGGAACAAAATTCTCCGGAAATCACACAGAAAGTTGCTCGAATCATGTAAAGAGGCCACACAAAATTTGAGGAGCAACGGAGGACATTTAAGGGTGTCGGTATGCGATAAATCAGTATTCGTCGAATCTCGGATAATCGTGAACAATAGATTAATATCGTTATTTGGGCCTGAAATGGAATTGTTTAACTCCTAAAATGACCTCGGGCACGAGGTAAGAAAACTGGGAGAGAAAAAAATGTGGTCCAGTACAACCTACCGAACGGCTTACATTGAAGTGTATAATATACGGTTCTCGAGATTACAAGGTCTTGGAGCAAAATTCTTCGGAAATCACACAGAAATTTCGTCGGATCATGTAAAGAGGCCTAAAAAAATTTGAGGAGCTGCGGAGGACATTTGGGATGCCGGTATGCGATAAACCAGCAAACGTTGAACCTTGGATAACCGTGAAAAATTGATTAATACTCGTTGTTTGGCGCTAAATCGAATAGGTTAACTCTTAATATGACCTCGGACACGTGGTAGAGAAACCGGGAGTAACAGAAACGTGGTCCGGTATGACCTCCTGCACGACTCAAATTGAAGTGTATAATACACGGTTTTCGAGATTATAGAGTCCCGGAACAAAATTCTCCAAAAATCACACAGAAAGGCTCTGTTCTTTTGGACTGAAATTGTCTCAACGAATCAAATCAATCAACTTAATGGAGCTGAATCAATCAATCAACTTAATGGAGCTGAATCGAATCGAATCAATCAATCAATCGATCAATCGAATCAATCAAATAATAATAAAAAGATTATAATAATAATAATAATAATAATAATAATAATAATAAATATTATAACAAAAATAATACCAATAATAATAATAAATATTATTATAATATTATTCATTAATAATAATAATATATTAATATAATCTAATAATAATAATCTAATAAGATATATAAAAAATAAAATATTAATATAATAATAAATAAAGTAATAATAATAATAATAATAATATATTAGTAATATAAATGATAACATTAATAATAATAATATAATATATTAATAATAATAACTAAAAAATAAATAATAATATAATAATAATAATAGGTCTAATATAATAACTTATTAACATAATAATATTAAATATAATAATAATAATAAATATGTGATTAATAATATTAATAATGAGTATATTAATAAATTAATAAATATTAAATAATAACTTATTAATATAATAATATTAAATATAATAATAATAAATATGTTATGAATATTATTAATAATAATAAATATATTAATAAAATAATAAATATAATAATAATAATAATAATAATAATAATGATAATAATAATAATAAATGAATTAAATATAAATATAATAATATAAACAATACGAATTAATTATTAATAAATATAATAGTAATATAATAAATATAAAAATAATATAATAATAATAATAATAATAATAATAATAACAATAGTAAATACATTAATATAAAAAAAATAATAAGAATATCAATAAGAATAATAATAGTAATGTTGAAATAAAATGAATCAATCAATCAATCAATCTGATCTCGAATCGAATCGAATCAATCAATCAATCAATCGAATCAATTGAATTGAGCTGAATCAATCGAATCGAATCGAATGGAGTCAATCGAATCGAATCGAATCGATTAGAATCAAATTAAGTCCAAAAGAACAGGGCCAAAGTTCATCGGATCATGTAAAAAGGCCGCACAAAATTAGAGGTGGAACGAAGGACATTTGGAGGTGCCCTTATACGATAAACCAGTAATCGTCGAACTTTGGATAATCGTGAAAAATTGATTAATACTCGTTATTTGGGACTGAAATCGAATAGATTAACACCTAAAATGGCCTGGGACACGTGGTAGAGAAACCGGTAGTTAAAGAAACGTGGTCTTGTATGACCTTCTGAATGGCTCAAATTGAAATGTATAATACACGGTTTTCGAGATTACAGGATCCTGGAACAAAATTCTCCGGAAATCACACAGAAAGTTTCTCGAATCATGTAAAGAGGCCACATAAAATTTGAGGAGCAACGGAGGACATTTAAGGGTGTCGGTATGCGATAAATCAGTATTCGTCGAACCTCGGATAATCGTGAACAATGGATTAATATCGTTATTTGGGCCTGAAATGGAATTGTTTAACTCCTAAAATGACCTCGGGCACGAGGTAAGAAAATTGGGAGAGAGAAAAACGCAGTCCACTACGACCTACCGAACGGCTCATATTGAAGTGTACAATATACGGTTCTCGAGATTACAGGATCCTTGAATTAAATTCTTCGGAAATCACACAGAAATTTCCTCGAATCATGTAAAGAGGCCAAACAAAATTTGAGGAGAAGCGGAGGACATTTGGGGTGCCGGTATGCGATAAATCAGCAATCGTTGAACCTTGGATAACCGTGAAAAATAGATTACTACTCATTATTTGGGGTTAAAATCGAATAAGTTAACTATTAAAATGACCTCGGACACGTGGTAGAGAAATCGGGAGAAAAAGAAACGTGGTCCGGTATGACCTCCTGAACGGCTCAAATTGAAGTGTATAATACACGGTTTTCAAGATTATAGGGTTCCGGAACAAAATTCTCCGGAAATCACACAAAAATTTCCTCGGATCATGTAAAAAGGCCGCACAAAAATAGAGGTGGGACGAAGGACATTTGGAGGTGCCCGTATACGATAAACCAGTAATCGTCGAACCTTGGATAATCGTGAAAAATTGATTAATACTCGTTAATTGGGACTGAAATCGAATAGATTAACTCCAAAAATGGCCTCGGGCACGTGGTGGAGAAACAGGTAGTTAAAGAAACGTGGTCTTGTATGACCTCCTGAATGGCTCAAATTGAAATGTATAATACACGGTTTTCGAGATTACAGGATCCTGGAACAAAATTCTCCGGAAATCACACATAAAGTTGCTCGAATCATGTAAAGAGGCCACACAAAATTTGAGGAGCAACGGAGGACATTTAAGGGTGTCGGTGTGCGATAAATAAGTATTCGTCGAATCTCGGATAATCGTGAACAATAGATTAATATCGTTATTTGGGCCTGAAATGGAATTGTTTAACTCCTAAAATGACCTCGGGCACGAGGTAAGAAAACTGGGAGAGAGAAAAATGCGGTCCAGTACGACCTACCGAACGGCTTACATTGAAGTGTATAATATACGGTTCTCGAGATTACAAGGTCCTGGAACAAAATTCTTCGGAAATCACACAGAAATTTCCTCGGATCATGTAAAGAGGAAAAACAAAATTTGAGGAGCAGCGGAGGACATTTGGGGTGCCGGTATGCGATAAACCAGCAAACGTTGAACCTCGGATAACCATGAAAAATGGATTAATACTCGTTGTTTGGCGCTAAAATCGAATAGGTTAACTCTTAATATAACCTCGGACACGTGGTAGAGAAACCGGGAGAAACAGAAACGTGGTCCGGTATGACCTCCTACACGACTCAAATTGAAGTGTATAATACACGGTTTTCGAGATTATAGGGTCCCGGAACAAAATTCTCCGGAAATCACACAGAAAGTTTCTCGGATCATGTAAAAAGGCCGCACAAAATTAGAGGTGGAACGAAGGACATTTGGAGGTGCCCGTATTCGATAAACCAGTAATCGTCGAACCTTGGATAATCGTGAAAAATTGATTAATACTCGTTATTTGGGACTGAAATCGAATAGATTAAGACGTAAAATGGCCTGGGACACGTGGTAGAGAAACCGGTAGTTAAAGAAACGTGGTCTTGTATGACCTTCTGAATGGCTCAAATTGAAATGTATAATACACGGTTTTCGACATTATAGGATCCTGGAACAAAATTCTCCGGAAATCACACAGAAAGTTGCTCGAATCATGTAAAGAGGCCACATAAAATTTGAGGAGCAACGGAGGACATTTAAGGGTGTCGGTATGCGATAAATCAGTATTCGTCAAACCTCGGATAATCGTGAACAATGGATTAATATCGATTTGGGCCTGAAATGGAATTGTTTAACTCCTAAAATGACCTCAGGCACGAGGTAAGAAAACAGGGAGAGAAAAAAACGCGGTCCAGTACGACCTACCGAACGGCTCATATTGAAGTGTATAATATACGGTTCTCGAGATTACAGGGTCCTTGAATAAAATTCTTCGGAAATCACACAGAAATTTCCTCGGATCATGTAAAGAGGCCAAACAAAATTTGAGGAGCAGCGGAGGACATTTGGGGTGCCGGTATGCGATAAACCAGCAATCGTTGAACCTTGGATAACCGTGAAAAATAGATTACTACTCATTATTTGGGGTTAAAATCGAATAGGTTAATTCTTAAAATGACCTCGGACACGTGGTAGAGAAATCGGGAGAAAAAGAAACGTGGTCCGGTATGACCTCCTGAACAGCTCAAATTAAAGTGTATAATACACGGTTTTCAAGATTATAGGGTTCCGGAACAAAATTCTCCGGAAATCACACAGAAAGTTCCTCGGATCATGTAAAGAGGCCCCACAAAATTAGAGGTGGAACGAAAGACATTTGGAGGTGCCCGTATATGATAAACCAGTAATCGTCGAACCTTGGATAATCGTAAAAAAATGGATTAATACTCATTATTTGGGACTGAAATCGAATAGGTTAACTCTTAAAATGGCCTCGGGCACGTGGTAGAGTAACCGGAAGAAAAAGAAATGTGGTCCGGTATAACCTCTCGAACGACTCAAAATGAAGTTTATGATACACGGTTTTCGAGATTACAGGGTCCCGTGTAATACCCACTATGTTAATATGTGGTGTCAATATTCTGAGTGGAGTAATGCATTCTGAGTTCCTCGGATCATGTTTGAAGGCTTTGTGTGGAGTAATGCATTCTGAGTTCCAACCCTTAATCATTACACTGTAGCTACTCTCTTGTGACATGTACCTATTGGCTATTGTATGAGACTGGGCTGGGCTAAATGAGTATTAGCCTAAAAAGGAAACACTTATGGCCCTTTATCATCCAACTTTAAAAATTACCTCATTTAAGCAGGTACGTCTTATGCCTTGTTCTTTTGGATTTAATTTCAGTTCATTTCATTTTAGTTCAGTTTAATTAAGCTTTATTCGGATCAGTTTAACTTTTTTCTTCACTAATTAACTCTTCAGTTTTGATCAGTTTTATTCAGTTCAGTTCAGTTCAGCTCAATTAAGTTCAATTTAGTTCAGTTCAGACGGTTTCAGACCAAAAAAACAGGGCCACCAAGTTTTTTTTCCTTGACGGTTTAATATACCAAGTTGCAATGATAAAGTCTTGTTATGTAAAAAACGGTCTTACTTACAGGTATAACCATTTATTATGTAAAAAACTGTCAGAAACTTAGAATTGTGCAAAGTCCGATTTCGAGTTTTGGTTTATTTCTTTCTTGTTTACTATAACACAAATACTTGACAAAAATTTTCCGTAAAACCAGCTAAGAGGTTTTAGTAACCATTTTTACCCACTAATAGGGTTATATTTACATCCTTTTTACAACTATATTAATGTAAAATCGTTTTACACAAGACTAAGTATTTTTTTTTTTTTAACATCTGAGGATGTTGTAGAAAATACTTTAAAAAACGCTTCTTTTTTTGTGCGGGGGAGGAGGGAAATGAAAATAATTTTGGATGAGAGTTAAGCTAGGGAGAGGACAGTTGAGGAATATGGGGAAAGCCGTAAGCATAATGCATGGTGTCAAGATTAAGTAAAGAATAATGAGAGCATATTGGAATGGTTGATACTGAGTGTCCTTATACTATCCTAATGCTAATCGTACCATCTACACTTACATTCTATAGAAATGAAATGACAATGACGATGTCTTTCAACTCTTAACGTATGACATGATAATCTTTGGCGTATAAAAACATCGAGTTCTGGATTTCTGTAATATTGGAATGGTTGATAGTTTGATACTGAGTGTCCTTATCCTAATGCAAGAATATATTTTCCGGGGAATTCTTTTCTACTACTTTACTAGTCTATGTGATATGACCATTTTAATTTAAGATTTTGTAATCTTATCCACAGCTCGCTTATAATACAGTTGATGTCAATTCAAACGATCATAATTAGCAGTTAAGTCTTGTTTTTTTGAATTTAATTTCAGCTTATTTCAGTTCAATTTAGCTCTATTTAGTTCAGTCAGTATAGTCCAGTTCACCTCATCTCTTCGTAAATAACTCTTACTGCAGTTATCATTCAGTTTCATTAAGTTCAGTTATATTACTTTTACGTGTGTAATTTTTTTATTCAAACTACTTAACCCATATATCTTAAGGTTAAATAAGACAACTTAGGTTTAGTTTGAGTTTGAGAGCTTTTAAATTAGGTGTAACATTTCCTCTATGCCTATCTATGCAAACACAAATTATCATTGAAGACGGACAATATTCGTCACAAGTTAAAGATGGATAGTGTTCTTCTCACAAAATGCAAATGGATAGTGCAAATGGGGAGAAATGGATACCTCAACTTGCCCACCCACTTATATTTTATGAGAGAGTTATTATCCGTCTTTCAGCTTGTTATGGGTGGTGGCCGTCCTCAACAAGACGGGACGGGCTTATATGCAAAAGGAGTGATTACAAACTTTGTGAGGTGGCTGAAATAGTGTGTACTGGTTAATATGTGGTGTCAATATCAGCAAGAAACTGGTGCCAAAACCAATACTCCTTCTGTGGCTCCTTTGTGAAAAATTAAAAATATCCCATAAAACAAAAGATAGGGACCATAACTAAAATCTACCCATGTGATAATGCATTGTACTCTTAGATAAACACGTTTAGTTTCTTTGAATTCATACTATAAAATGTACTAACGAGTTTCTTCATATTTACATGTTGGTTTCTTAAAAGCTTTTATTCTAATTTTAAAGGCAATGTTCTGACTTGACGTTATCTCGGTTTATTACTGTTGGATTTTTATGGCTTAGAAGTTAGAATGAGTTGGCTGCTGCTTCGAATGATTATGATGAGGGGTCTTGCTGACGTGTCAACTAGTTGGAGTCCACGGGTGAAACGCCCTGGTGAGGGCTCGAAAGTCACGCCCTCGAAATTTAAACGGTATCTGATATCTTTTGGCGAAGGGGTTTCTGTTTTGAGCCTTCTTGGTCTTTGTATAT
Source organism: Silene latifolia (assembly GCF_048544455.1). NCBI lineage: Eukaryota > Viridiplantae > Streptophyta > Magnoliopsida > Caryophyllales > Caryophyllaceae > Silene > Silene latifolia. Next base: position 212,525 of record NW_027413201.1, on the reverse strand, counting down.
TGGTCTTAAGGAGCATATTCCCTCCTATTCACAATAAACTTTCCATTTCATTTTGACATAAAATTTAAGGAAACACACTATCCCACCATATAAATAAATTTGGACCACACAAATACACTATTTCACCATACAATTAAATTTGTATCACACAAACAATTGTCAAAAAAGGAAATAGGAAAGTTTATATTGAATAAGAGGGAGTATTATATATATAAGCTCTCTATAACTTACTCTATACCCTAGCAGAGGAACACTTACTCATATCGTAATAATCTCAATCTAAAAATATGTAATTACCTTAATATCAATGAAATTTTCCTCCCTTTTATTCTTTGAACGTAGCTAACACATTATTAGTGAACCACGTAAATGTGTGTGTTAGTTTATTTATCGTTTCTATTTATCTTTTATCGTTTATGTTATAAGCTTATAAGGAGTAAGAAGTACTAATAAAATGACAAAACTTGCATCAACCATTGAGTTCGTTGTTACATCATATTTTGTTTTAGTAGATTTACTTTATTTCCACTTTCTTGAGCAGTTTTTGGTAGGGATCCATAATCAATCACTAAACAAGATTACTTTAAACTCAAAAAGTTAAGTAGATGAGTTTAAAGTTGGGAAAAACAAACGTACAAGGAGAAGAAATTAAAGTAAGTTTACATACATGAACACTCCTAAAGATATGAACTTTGATTTGCGCAAATTTGGGAACAAAAATTAAATATATGACTTAACTACACCTAATTCCTAACAGATAGTCTTGCTGAAGACGGGTCGGAGCAAGTGACGGGTAATGTCATTTACAAAACGGATAGAGGGGACAAGGTGGGGCCACCCCCATGTGCTTCCCTCTCTCCTCTATTTGGGTCATTTGTGAGAGGAAATGGTATCCGTCACTCCAAAATGACGAATACGTACCGTTTTCAATGAGATTTTGTGAATTCCTAAAGTGAGGTGAGAGTAGAGTGGAGATTTGTGTGGAGCTGTAATCACATGTCCGTATCTCATCTCCTATCTCATTGTCTATATCTTGCGACATATCATCATTCATATGATAAGATTGATAGTAAATTCTTTTAAATTAATGATGTGTCACATGGTGAGTATAGTGGTATACAAGATGATATATAAAATGAGACAGAGAATCCGCTCTCATAGAGTAAAACTTAATTACAATTACCCATAAAACTAACACAAATTCTTATTGAAGACGGACACTATCCGTCACAAGCTGAAGACGGATAGTGCCCTCTCATAATATGCAAGTAACACTATCCATGGAGTGCTCCATTTTTCCCCATTTGTCCTCCCACTTGCCTTATTATGAAAGGGATATTATCCGTCTTCAATTTGTAACGGACAGCAAGACGCTTTGCAAAGCTAAATACTACTACTACGTAGCCTTTTTCTTTTGTCAATTGCAAAGTTTAGCTAATAGGATTAAATGAGGAGTTAAAAGATCCACACCTTTTGAGATTTCAAACTACAATCCATAAAACATAATGTTAATCGTTAGTCACAAATTTCAAATTGTTGGCATAAGACGGTCTCTTTAATTGGTTAAATATTATAGACCTCGTGCAATGCATTATACATCATAATCTTAAAAATTTAATAATTTAGGATATGTGCAAAGTTAAACTGCCATATATACAGTAAATAGTAGTACATATATTTCATACTCCCTTCGCTTTCATACTCCATTCACGATAATCACTTATTACAGTGGGGAATGTGAATAGCGACCAAACTTGTAATTAGTCCTAAAATTGTTAATCAGACTTGGGTTGTCAGATACTTCATACGCCTTTGCCTCAATTATTTGTTTATTTTTTTCTAGGGTTTTGATATATACAACCCATTGGGTTGTATTTAAGGAACTAAATATGGAAAGAATTTGTATATATATATGCATTAATTACATTGGATTGTGCATAATTTGGTCTTGAATTCCTAACTTAATACCAAATATAGAAGATATTAAATGCTTAAATACAACCCAATGGGTTGTATATATCAAAACCCTTTTTTTCTATTCTTTGTAAAAACTATTTTAATTAAAAGCAAATAAATGATTAGGAGGGAAAAAGTAATTCACTTAACATTTTGTCAAGTAAACAATAAATAGTTAAGATCTGTTGTAACACCCCCATAAGTCGGGATCCTTTCCTTTAGGCCTTCCCAACACATGGAGGCATTACAAGACTTGGTTTCCCAAGTTTTGTAGTGCAAACAATCAAGTAAAGAAGTTCTCAACTCAATATAAAGAAATAGATAAGTTGTAGTTAAGTGGTTACAAGTTGGGGATCCAAATACCATCCCAATTGTTATACAACCAAATCGAAAGGTAGGAGTTTAATTGTAAAAAAGATAAGATAAACAAAAGCGGTGACGACTAGTGAAGACCGCTCCCCAAGCCCTCGAATCAATCATGCTAACCTGTCAACACTGCTTCCCATATGGGCGGAAATCATTATATGGTGCACCACAGACAATTCAAAACCCAAGTGTTAGCTCAACGATATAAATGTTCAAGGCATGCGATACTAAGCTTAGCTAATCATATGACAATGCAAGATGAGACCAACAAAGTATGATGAAAGATAGGAAATAACCCTCCAACATACATCTCCACAAACTGGTGACCGGGACACGCCCACGACGTCACTAACACACAGGTACTCGGAACACGTCCGTGGTACCGGGCCCGAGTACGACTTGAGTCCCCTGCCAGACGTCGTGTCTCACCACACGAGTCCCTCCATAACCCAAGTACTAAATGTGCACATCCCCCTAAGAGTGAGAAGCTCCAAGGGTGACTTAAGCAGAAGACGGTTTTCCAACCGCCTTCCTCTCTAAAATCGTAACCAATAATCCTCCAACATTCTCCATTATCCACCAAACCATGAACAAACCAAACAAGTCCAAACAACACAACTTTGCAACCATATTAGCAAAACAAGTACAATCATGCTCAACTCTTCACTAATTCATTTCTTCTCATGTAATTGCTCTTAACATGTTATAATGCAATGTAATCATCTTTGTGACAATTTACCATCCTCATCTTATCCTAATTACCATAAGAGTCATCTTATACGATAAACCTTAATTACCAAAACAAGTTATAATATAACTATTGTGAGACAAATGCATTAATGATAATAAATGCACAATTAAACACTAATATCATCATAGCTAAAGTAGGAAAAACCCTACCTCAAGCTTATCTTCACAAGTCCACAAGCTACACACTAGAAATGTTCCTCAATGAAGCTCCCTACACATATTAATTACTACAATCATTACTACAATTCATTATAGTAAATCTACTAATTAAACTCTTTAATTATTCCTCTTAATTCTCATAATAATCTAATTAATTGTGAGGTACTATACTATGATAATCAAGACAACTAAGGTAAGATTAGAAGAAGTGGAGTACAAATCGACTTACAAACAAGCTGGGAGAGCAAGGAGGCAAATATTCTTCACTTGGATACTAGGGTTTTTTAGAAGATTTGTTGGTGAAGAATTTAGGGAGATGTTGGGGGAGTTTAGAGAGTGGTGTGAATAGTGTTTGAGAAGGATTTTGTGTGGAAAATCTGAAGTGATAAGGTTCCGAAAGCGACATCTCACCAACAAACTTCCCGTATAAGCTGCACTCGACCGACACTCGGTCTCGACCGATCCACTCGATCGAGTGGATGGTCACTCAGTCGAATGACCATCTTTACAAGCTTAGATTACTGCCAAGTGGTACTCGAGCCTTCACTCGGTCGAGTGGGGCTCCACACGGTCAAGTGGGCTCCACTCGGCCGAGTAAATCGTCTACTTGGTCGAGTCTTAGTCTATATAAATGCGGGGTATTACATCGGTGTTGGATATGGGCCTTGAATCTGATTGGACTAGGGTTTTCTGTTTTCGGCCTTATATGTCTTTCTGTACTGGTCTTAAAGCAATACTTCTATATAAACTCTCTAAGACAAACCATGACAGTTACGCATATTGTAAGGAGCCGCACTTTTAACCGCATAATCCCTGAGAATTGCGCGCGGTCCTTGCACTTCGAGCCCTTAGATTTCTTATTTGAACTCATATATTTTCGTTTCTGATTTTACTTTCATTTAGTACTCTAGGACTACTTCCTACTCTCGAATCAAGAAGTCTCGTTTTTAGTTTAAGATACGTTTTTAGGTGTTTACAAAACGTATCGCTATTCTGCACAATCATTGTATCCCGCTAAAAGACTCAAACTATCAAATTTGCCTCTATGAGAGATGCTAGTCAATCAAAATCACTTCTCATCTTTAAGCTTGATATTGCTTGTCTCTTGCTTTCAATAATCGTATTGCTTACTTTTATTGCTTCCGTGTGCTGAACTTTTATAATCGTGACTATGATTCCCAACACACGCCTACCGAGACCGATTACGAATGCACTAGTGATCCCTCACTAGTGCTTGACGCTCTCGCTTACATTCTTGTCGTGTGATAGACAAGGGTGCGCGCCACATTCCCGCTCAAATTTCTGGACCATGACATTTGGTATCAGAGCTTGGTCTTCACGACGAGCTGCTGCTTACAATGACAGGAAAGACTGCAGAACCGAGTGGGAACAAAGAAGAAACTAGGGCCCGGGTGTCGGGCTTAGAGAAGTTACTTGAGGAGAAAATTTTGTATTTGGAAGGCCTCGTGGTGAGTCTGGGGAGCACTCGCCAAGCCGTAGATAAAACGGTAAAGGGGCATGAGGCTCGCTTTGAAGCCGTAAACGAGACGATAAAGGGGCATGAGGCTCGTTTTGACGCCGTAGAGACATCGATCCCGCGTAATTTCGCGGAAGAGATCGGCTATGCCACGAGAGACTTGGACAACTCGCAACATGTAGAATACATTTATGAAAATGGCCGCAGACAGGAATTTTGGTAGGACTCCCAAGTAAATCCGTTTACACCTTACAAGTATAGTGGGCCGAAAGTCTCGAAAGAAGTTGATAACTTCCTCTTCGACATAGTGCAATTCTTCCGAGTGAGTGCGCTCCACGAGACATTGAAAGTCACTACTACGAGCATGTATCTAATCGATGATGCCAAACAATGGTGGGGCTCCAAATACACTGAGGTTGAGGCAGGGAGCATGGTATTGGAGTCATGGGATTATTTTGAACGACTCTTTAAGGAGCAATTCTATCCGGAGAATACCGACATCCTAAGTCGAAGAAAACTCAAGAGCTTGAAGCATACAGATTATATCCGAGAGTATGTAAAAGCCTACTCGACGTGTATACTGAATATAACTGATATGACCGAGAAGGATCGTGTATTCCAGTTCGTCGATGGTTTGAAGAGTGGGCTCAACGAGAGATCATGCGACAGAGACCCGAGTCCCTCTCCGTTGCAATGATCACGGCCGAGAGACTAATCAGTTATTATACCAAGTGTGAAGTTGCTCTAAAGAACGTATTTTATGCAACAAGTACGGGTAACCTTAGATTTGGAGAAAAGACTTCCCATGCCAAAACTCTTCCTACAGGAAACATCTGATTCCAACCCGGAGGAGATAATAGAAGGTGGGGGCAAGCTAATTCCACGTGAAAGGGAGCACGTCGTAATCGTCTACTGTTAGGAAGCCGTTTGCCTATTTCTTATGTAAAGGTCCACACTTAATGTCTGAATGCCCGCACCAGCGGGAGTTCAACACTCTGAAGAAGAACTTATATAAGATGTCGATGGAACCAAACCCCGAAGGGACGGACCTAGAAGCGGACATGAGAGATGATGAGGAGTCTAGTGAACAAGGAGAAGTGGCGCAGATGGGCGCGAATGGAGCGGCGCGCGTGATGTTTTCAATGGGGAAGTACAAATTAACGAAATTTGCACTTGTGCCATGAAAGACACGGAAGCCTCCCACAATTTTGTCACCCCAGATGAGGCAAAGCGGTTCGGGATGAAGCTAAACCGAGAAGGAGGTAGTATGAAGGCTGCCAACTCCAACGTTAAGCCGATTCAGGGCGTGGCTAAAGATGTAGTGATTAAGATGGGCATATGGAGCTGAAATTTCGACTTCACCAGTGTTCTAATGGATGAATTCCAGATCGTCATCGAAATGTATTTTCTAAAGCGAACACCGACCTTCTTGACACCGCACAATGGTTCCCTTATATATGATGGTCGGGTCAAAACCTTGTTTGGGGAAGGCCGTAGGAGGAGATCGCAAAATGAAGGGACCCCTCCTTTCAACGATGCAATTGAAGAGAGGACTTCAAAAGGATGAGTCGACTTACTTGTGTACCGTGTCCATGAAAGAGGACACTTCCACCAAATCACAGGAACCCTCAATAAAGCAGATGCTAGATGGCAACAAGGACTTTATGCCGGATCATTTACCTATGATTATTCCACCATGACTCTCGATAGACCATTAAATTGAATTACTTACAGGGACAAGACCTCCTACTCGAGGGTCATACCGCATGGCACCTCCGGAATTAGCTAAACTTCGAAAGTAGCTAGATGATTTAATTTGCTCGGGGTCGATTCTACCTTCTAAAGCTCCTTATGAAGCCAGAGTGCTCTTTCAGAAGAAACAGGACGGTAGTCTGAGATTGTGTATCGACTATGGAGCCTTAAACAAGTTAACAGTGAGAAATCGCTACCCCATTCCTCTGGTAGCGGACTTGTTCGATCAGTTATAGCGCGTTGTGTACTTCACCAAGTTAGATCTGAGATCTGGTTATCATCAAGTTCGAATTGCCGAAGTAGATGAGCCAAAGACTACTTGCATGAGAAGGTATGGATCTTTTGAATAGTTGGTCATGCCTTTCGGGTGGACGAACGCATCTGCCACGTTTTACACGTTGATGAATCACGTGTTTCATAATTACTTGGACATATTTGTGGTGGTGTACCTGGATGATATCGTTGTGTATAGTCGCTCTTTGACTGAACACGCAGAACACTTGCGACTTGTGTTCTTAAACTACGAGACAATCACTTATTTGTCAAAAAGAAGAAGTGTGAATTTGACCAACCTGAAGTCAATTTTCCCGACCATATCGTGGGAAAATAGAGACTTAGAATGGATCCGAAGAAGATTACGGCCATCAAGGACTGGGGCACCCCAAGAAACGTGTTTGAGATTCGCTATTTCTTGGGGATAGCAAACTACTATCGGAGATTCATTCAAGAGTATTAAAAAATAGTCGCCCCACTAACTGATTTGTTGATAAAGGATATAAGGTGGGGGTGGTATAACGACATGAGAAGGGCCTTTGAGAGGCTCAAGGAAGCGGTGATGCAGGAGCCCATCTTGGCGCTGCTGGATATCACAAAACCCTTTAAAGTAGAGATGGATGCGTCTGATTATTCCTTTGGGGGAGTGCTCCTCCAAGAGGATCACCCAATGGCCTTTAAGAGTAGAAAGTTGAATTCGTTTGAGACTCGGTATATCGTCCAAGAGAAAGAACTTATCGCTATTGTTCATTACCTGCGCAGATGGAGACATTATCTCTTGGAATCGAAGTTCGCCGTCAAGACTGATAACACCGCGGCATACCACTCCCTCACTCAACCTAAGCTCAACAGCTGACAAGCTAGATGGTAAGAGATGTTGGCCAAGTTTGATGTGGAGTTCACTTATCGATCGGGAGTAGCGAATAGGGTCGCTGATGCCCTAAGCCGTAGGTGCGACTTCTCCGCACTGCACATGGTTGCTCATTTATCCACTACTACAATGGTCGCAGATATTCGAGTTAAGACAAAGGAACACCTTGACCAATACCCAATGGCGATGACTCTGAAACGGTTGGCCTTAGAAGGGAAGACTCGCAAGTTTTGGATGGAAGATGGACTTCTATTCACGAAGGGACATCGAATCTTTGTTCCAAAGGTGGTAGGATTGAGGAAGATTCTTCTACAAGAGTGCCATGATACCTTGTGGGCGGGTCACCCGAGATGGCATAGAACTTTATGCATATTGAAGAGGAGCTACTATTGACCGAAAATGAAGGATGATGTGATGGAATATAAGAAGACTTGTCTCATTTCCCAGCAAGATAAGGGAGAGAAACAGAAGCCGAGAGGTCTGCTAAATCTGTTGCCAGTTCTAACACGGCCATGGCAGAGTATCTCGATGGACTTTATCTCTGGGTTATCGAAGGTAGGGGCGTTAAGTGTGATCCTTGTCATTCTGGATCGATTCTTGAAATATGCGACCTTCATTCCCCTCCCTAAGGCGTGTAGCGCTAAAGAAACGACGACGATTTTCTTCAGGCATGTTGTGAAATATTGGTGATTGCCTCAAAGTATCGTCAGTGACCGTGATCCTCGCTTCACGGGACTATTTTGGGGAGAGTTATCCAAGCTTCTGGGTTCCAATCTCCGTATGTCCTCAAGTTACCATCCCCAAATGGATGGCCAGACTTAACGATTCAATAGCATGTTGAAAGAATACTTGAGACATTTTGTTGGGGCAACTCAAATGGAATTGGTGAGATTCCTTGATGTTGCTCAGTTCTGTTTTATTGTTCAAACAAGCTCCTCAACCAATAAAAGCCCGTTTGAGCTTGTTACAGGTCAACATCTGTTATTGCCTCCCGCGGTTGCAGATGTAACACCGCAATATACCCAGGTGCCTTACCGAGGACCATCCCAGTATATAAAGGCGTTACCATCTCGGTTGCTCGAGGTAAGTATATCAAATAAACAATAACAAAACATTTATTAAATAACTTTACACTTTACATGATAAACCAACGTGAGAAAAATACAACATATACAACTCGAAAGACTACTAGAAATGAGTGACAGCGATATCTATTTCGGTAGCGTGATAACTCAGTTCCCTTCCATGTCCCGCACGCATCAAGACTAACTGTACCTTCTAAACCAACTGCTCACCATTCCCGAATGGATCACCAGAGTTTTTAAAACACAACACGGGGTCAGTTCACTGAATAATAAAGATAAGCAAATACACTAAAGGCAATGATAATAATTTCCATAACCATTCTCCATTTCCCATCATGTCTCAATACTGACTACACACTTAAGTGTGTAGTCCTGCCAGATTACTGCCGCAACAGATAATCCACACCACCAGTAGGGGGCTGCAGCCTTGCCCACCTAAGCCCCGCTCATCGCAATGAGCAACAACCCATGTTCCTTAATGTGCACATCCCTTCTTGTGGCGGGTTCCACAAAGGGTGAATCAAGGGCGTGAAGCCACTCCCGCAAGTGACTTCACTCAGCCGAGGACGCACCTCATAATCATTGTCAATCCATCACAATTCCAATAATCAAGAATACAATCAACAACAATACTTATCATATCAATTAAATCACAGCATCACATCTTAAATCAATTATGCAATCAAGTGAGTAGGGAAACCCTACCTTTTCTTTATTCCATGAAAGTGCATCCAACAAACTATCCAAGCAAGACTCCGAGATGAATCCTACACGTAGCAACCACATCCTATTGCTAGACTATTCAAGACCTACTGAAAGATGACGACGCAACTCAAACTCACTTTGAGATTGATGCCGGCAACGGCGACAACCCGACTCGATGACTTCCAGCATGAACCATCTCCCTTCATAGGTTAGTATCAAGGCCATATGAGAGAGTAGTGTGATGGGAGAGAGAGAGAGAGAGAGAGAGAGAGAGAGAGAGAGAGAGAGAGAGGTTAGGGTTAGAAAAAATAAAAGAACCGTCGAAAATGAAATGAGGTTGACGATCTCGCGTTTTATAATAACGCGTTAAAAAACGTGATACTCGGTCGAGTATAGACATACTCGGTTGAGTATTCACACTACTCGGCCGAGTGACCTTAACTAGGTCGAGCAACCAGTAACGTAGGTCTCCTAACCTCTCCCATATCCTTTGCTACGGGTCTCCTTTGGTCAAACAGTCAGTTAATGGGTCCTTAAACAGGGCGGGTATTACAGCAGATACTTATGGAGGTTGGACAAAAAAAGCTCGCGAGTTTGCCAAAGAATGGAACGTGAATGCCGAGATTGCTCGAGCTTACCTCGAGAAAGCGTCTCGCCGCATGAAGAAGTGGGCAGATGAGAACCGGAGAACAAGGGAGTTCAAAGTAGGTGACATTGTCATGGTGAAGCTCAACAAAGAGTAGATGAGATTTCTCCGGCGACGAGACAAGTGACTCGTGCGAAAGTACGAAGTCTCCTTTGGTCAAACAGTCAGTTAACGGGCCCTTAAACAGGGCGGGTATTACAGCAGATACTTATGGAGGTTGGACAAAAAAAGCTCGCGAGTTTGCCAAAGAATGGAACGTGAATGCCGAGATTGCTCGAGCTTACCTCGAGAAAGCGTCTCGCCGCATGAAGAAGTGGGCAGATGAGAACCGGAGAACAAGGGAGTTCAAAGTAGGTGACATTGTCATGGTGAAGCTCAACAAAGAGTAGATGAGATTTCTCCGGCGACGAGACAAGTGACTCGTGCGAAAGTACGAAGGCTCCATCCAAGTGATCAAGCGGATTGGGGAAGTAGCATACAAGCTTGACCGCCCTGCCTGGATGAAGTGTCACCCTGTCTTTCATGTGAGGTTGTGAGCCATTTGAAGCCTTACCATCCATATCCTGAAGATCCCACCCGCAACAAGAGCAAGCGTGCCAACATCCGTTCCATTCTACTTCCAGCGACATCAGCCGACTAAACCAGCCATGCAGATTTCAAGCGTTGTCGAGGACGAAAATAGATTAGGTGGGGGAGAGTGTAAGGAGCCGCACTTTTAGCCGCCTAATCTCTGAGAATTGCGCACGCGGTCCTTGCACTTCAACCCCTTAGATTTCTTATTTGTACTTATGTATTTTCATTTCTATTTTTAATTTCATTTAGTACTCAAAAACTACTTCATGCGTGTTGAATCAAGGAGTCCCATTTTTAGTTTAAGATACGTTTTTAGGTGTTTACAAAACGTATCGCTATTCTGCACAATCATTATATCCTGCTACAGGACTCAAACTATCAAATTTGCCTTTATAAGAGATGCTAGTCAATCAAAACAACTTCTCATCTTTGAGCTTGATATTGCTTGTCTCTTGCTTTCAATAATCGTATTGCTTACTTTTATTGCTTCCGTGTGCCGGACTTTGATAATCGTGACTAGGATTTCCGAGACACGCCAACCGAGACCCATTACGAATGCACTAGTGATTCCTCACTAGTGCTTGACGCTCTCGCTTACATTCTTGTCGTGTGATAGACAAGGGTGCGCGCCACGTTCTGGCACAAAGTCTGGACCGTGACACATATCATAATTTTCCGAAATCTGTAATATGGAGCACTCTAAAACTTTTTTCTCTTCTGACTTGTGGACGTAGTTAACACACCGTTAGTGAACCACGTAAATATATGTGTTGCTTTCTTTATCGTTCTTTATTTATCTTTACCACGTTTGTTATAAACAATATGTTCAAGTTGGCTGTTTAGGTTATTGTTTATGCAACCATGACTTGTACATGGTAAAAGAGATATTCCCTCGAATCCAATCATTTATTTACTTTTTCTATTTTTTTGGAAGGGTTTTTTCATTAAAAAGATGAACAATTATGCAATACAAGAAATACAATATCGTAATTGTATTAAAGCTGTAAGATAATATCATTAGACTCTTCGAGTCGTACTCTAATAGACTAGTAGTAAAACCAACATTTAGAAAAGGGCTCAGAACAATAAATTCCGTTAGACCCGAAAAAAATTTGTACCAAACATACTCTAAATGTCGTGGACGATCTACAAATCGACCATGAAAGAATTAGTTGAGTTAAGTATTATGATTGGACAGAAATCAATTTACATAACTAAGAACATCCTAAGTTATGGGGACACAATCAATATGCATGTAAGGTAGTTAGAATTTATTAATTTGTGGATAGTTACGTTACAACTCCCTCACCCAAATAATTCCATATTGCATCATTTATAGTTGACGGTTTCGTTCGAATTTGGTCCATTTCTAGCAAATATCATTTGCCATACTTGATGACCTTCACCCATCATCTTGCGATATTCACGTGTTTTGTTGCCCTAAACTTTCTACTCTACGCAAGTACGGAGTAGTTTTCCAAGTAACTTTATATTATTGGATCAAGTAATTGAGATAAATTAATATTGATCATGTATTTATTTGGCCGAGTACTGAAATACGGAGTATATGTACGACTTAAAAGGGTTAAGAGTAGGACTCTTTTTAGACTTGATTTAATGTTTGTCCAGCTCAATTTCAGTCTAAAAGAGCTATGCTTAAACTCAGTACCACCAAATAATGACACTGAATTTTCAACCTACTAATGATTTTTTAGACCTTAGGATTAAGGTACTAAAGTTGATAAATGATTCATCAAATGAGTCGCATGCAATGGCAGTACGATACCAGGTGCAGTTAATAAACTGTACAACCAGTTGTAGTACAATTGGCGGTGTAGAATTTGAGTTTTATATTAAATTTTTCGCTTTTTGTTTTAAAGAATCTGAGCAAATACTATAAAATTCCTGAACTCACTCGCATAAGCATTAAAAAAAATTAGAACTTTAAGAAAACACAAAAAAAAAAAAAAATCAATTACAAGCTCAGTTATATATATGTTGGTTATACGATAATGCTATTATTCCAGTGGAGGTATAATGTTATTTGTATATCGGGTGGAGACTGAGGAGATTTGAAATTAAGACTTATGTAACCTTACATTGATTTTTTTTGGTCTAAACCATCCAGTAATCCGAACCACATTGGGCCGACTAATCCGGATTTCGGGGCGTGTCCAAGGATTACGGTATTTAAACCCCTCACAATCGCAGTTGTGGGGGATCGATCCGCGGACCTCCCTACCAAGCGCAGCCTCATGCTACCACTGCGCCAACCAACGATTAGTATGTAACCTTACATTGATGACACAACTAATAAGCGTCTAGATTAGATGATCGATGACATTTATGTAACCTTACATTGATTTGGAACATAATTACCTTGAGAATTATGGATTAATGCTATGTAAAATGAAATAATATCATGTGCATGTTACCAACCGTTGAACTTGTCAATTGTCATTTTGTGTCAATCAAACCCATGTAACTAGTTGCGTTCCTAAATTTTAAAAGTCTACAACTAAAAGTCTTGTGTGTTTTTGATAATTACAGACCTATAATCATTGGTCTTGAGTTTTTTCCGATATAAAACTCTCATCTAAATCAAAGGTTACGTTTGACTTTTTGACACTATTCATAATTGTAGAGAATCTTTTGTGTTATTAGTAATGTATAAGAGAAAGAAAAATTCTTGTGTATTCCGGGAGGACGGTACTCCTTACACTCAAGCTATTAAAATACTCTATTTTGTGAATTGCTTTTGAGTGTAAGGAGTACCGTCCTCCCGGAGTACACAAGTATTTTTCATAAGAGAAAACATAGTCATGCGAGATTTTGTTTGATTCATCGTCATGAATGCTATAAAAATATGTTTTTATAATTTTTAATAATGTGTAAATAAAGATATTCACGTTGCAAAATACGCCTCGACAAACGTAATGAAATCAAATGTAACATTTGGTTTGGATGGGAGGAGTATCTTAGTTGTTCAATTGACCATCTACCTGCCTTTTTAGATATTCTTCTTTATTAAAATGACATGTCATGAATGCTATACAAATATCATGTTTTTATAATTTTTAATAATGTGTAACTAAAGATATTCACGTTGCAAAATACGCCTCGACAAGCGTAATAAAATCAAATGTAACATTTGGTTTGGATGGGAGGAGTATCTTAGTTGTTCAATTGACCATCTACCTGCCTTTTTAGATATTCTTCTTTATTAAAATGACATGTACTATGCATCATCTCATTTGTTATGAACAAAGTATTTCATGTGTGATTGGAAACTGAACTGAATAGCTGAGCTAAATTAATTGAATTGGATATAAATGTGTTTAATTGAATGAAGTTGAAATAAGAGTTAATACAAATAAAATTAAGCTAAACTGAAATAAGTAAAGTTAAACTAAATTGAAATGAGGTGAAATTAAACAAGACAGAACACGACCTATCTTAATATGGTGTAAGACAGCCTAGCACTAACCCAATGTGAAACCAACTAATTTACCTTTTATAAACAAAATTCTCATAAAAAAAAAACCTATGTATGTGGTAATTGTCTTTTTCTACTTATAAAATTGTCTCACATATTATTGTTAAAACGTCACACCTATATTTAGAATCAAAATGGATAACAAGATTACGACAATACAATTTTTTTCATTGGGTCACACTCCGAAAATCATAAGGTCAATATTATACAAAATGATTAATGTTTGTATATAATCTATCATCCATATTATCTCCAACCACGCAGACTAGCTACGACACTTCATAAGAATTGTTACGATCCGAACCGAAACATCAACTTAATGGGTCCATATACAATGATTGATCCAATTGGACCTTTTAGGGTCACCTGAATTATGACATGAACCATCAACGTCGACAGCTCTTCAATTGAATTATTTGTACTAACATTTTGTTTATTAAAATACATTTATTCCGCTGTTATTGCTAAAACATTTGAATATGAAAAATGGTTCTAACAAACGGACAAGACTAAAGTGTGTAACAAAATTGGTTATTGACTTATTGGGAGAGAAGAGGCCTTTAGCCTTTAGGTGAGTGAGGTCCATCTTCCCTTGAACATTATTTCGTCCAACGATATAGAATTATTGGCCGTTACTATGTCTTATTCTATTTTATTATCATTCCAACACTGGGGACATTAACCAGTTATTAGCCTTACTTTTTTTTTTTTTTTTTTGTTGATCAATAAATCCAATTCGCATTATTTTTTTAGCCGTTAATGGTGAACCGTGTTGGAATTATTAACATAAAATAGTACTCCGTAATATTCAAAAAAAATTATTCGCATACACTGATATATATAAGAGGTTGTTTGGTTGCATGCAGGAAATTCACTTTCGTATAAATTTTCACTTCACATAACTTTGCACTGCATATTTGCATCTGAACTAGAAAAACTTGTTTGATTGCATGTAGCCATGTAGGAATTCTAATTACATGCAAATTCCACTTAAGAAGGAGGACTAGATACGCAAATTTTTCCATTAGGTAGGAATTGCATTCACAAGAAGTCTCAATTCATGTGAATTGAAGCAAAAACAGAAACCCAACAACTCATCATTTTTAAAATTTACAAGAATTAGAGTTCCTATATTTTTTAATGGCCACAAAAGAACCCCTTCATATGAATAACTACTAGATAATTAAAACGTGAACACCTAGATTACGATCCTATGTTATGAATTTTAGTTTACTGGAAAAATGAAGTGTAAATAACATAAAAGGTGTCGTTTGATTGCCATATACTCTATACGGGAATTAATTTTCCATGATTTTACAAAACACATGAATTAGACAATTCATGTGAATTGCCCAAAACCCATTTAGTTGTCATCCGAAAGTTGAATTGACACATGATTCTCTAATTACCTAGGATCAAACTCCTCTATTATGGGAAAGTTGACAATTCATGGGAAAAGACTAGAGTTGGCCAAAGGATCGGGTTAGCCCGACCCGCTCTTAGCCCGTTATTTAAGGAAAAAATAAAAATATATATATACGAAGTATATATTATGCGAGGCTTGCTAGCCCGGCCTGCCAAGGGCCTAACCCCGGTCATACAATCATCCAGTCCAGTCCAGTCCAGCCCGACCCTTCCACGAGCTGGTTTAGGGCCTAACAAAGTAAGCTCGGCTCGACCCGAACCCGGTCCGAGTACGACACTAGAAAAGACAATCACATGATCTGGAGAAATCGAAGATGTTTTATTTTTACGAATAATGAGATTTTTCTGTTCGCCCATTTTTATGATGGTAACGAAAAATATTACCTCACTTGAAATCATTACATAAATAATACTCTGCACTCTGAAACCGAAATATCTAACCTGAATTCGTTATCCAATTTAAATCATTATAAAGAGAATATTTTTCTCAAAACATTATTTACTTGCCAAACCTAATTTTAAGACCATGCCCAAACAAGGTCACCAACCGGGTCGTGACCTTGTTGGGTCATGCTAATAACGTAATTAGCGAGTAAATCGATGTTGTTATTGGTGACCTTGAGCTAGTCAAGGCCAATTGGTGCCCTTGAGTTGAGAAGAGGTTGAAGGATGGTGACCTTCCACATGTCGCTTTCTATTGGCTTACAACAAATGAAAGGACAATCCAAAAAAAGAGGACGGAAGATTTAATATTTCAAATAAAACCGTCAATTTTAATTCGATTTTTTTTAAATGTACAATTTCCAAAATTAATTTACTTACATATTTGAGTAGTTTTTATTTTATTAAAATGACAAAAATAACTTAATTATAGTAAATAACAATTGTAAAAGTAAGTGGAAAAATGATTGTAAAAGTAAGAGAGAGGTTTTGGTGGGGTAGTGAATGTGTTAAATGATTGTAAATGTTGGAAAGTGGAAAAATGATTGGGTTGGTAACCTAAATCGTGACTTTCTGCTTGAAAGAATAAAAGTGGATCAAGATTAATAAGGTGTGATTAAGAGAAAAAATTTTGGTAACCGAGTTAGTGTGACCTTCTGAGTTCTGATTGGGAATGGCCTAAGGAATTCATGTTAGTCGGCTAATACAACAAACAAACTGAGCAAAGACGAAAACATAACTACTGACACTAACTCACTTTAAAAGTAAGAATAGAAGATGACGACAATATTCTTCAGATAAATATACATATACAATTACATAAAACATGTTTAATTCAGCGCCACACTAATTAAGAAAAAAGAAAAATTAAAAAAAATAGAAATTGATTTTTTATTTTGCACCAAATTTATAAGGGCGAGACGGTAATATGTTATTTCTTGAGTTAGAAGTAAAATCTTAAGTAAAACAAATACATATATCTATGATCTATTCATCTACCTAATCTTTGCCTCTTCTATTTTTCATGAAAATCCCGTAAACAATTTTTCATTAATTCAACTCAAAAAGAAATATTCAACATGATTGATCAGCAAAACAACATAAGAAATATACATGATTGTAGTGCTGGACAACTTCAATGTGAAATTTTGGTACATTATTTTCAGTTTTGTATTACTATTTTGCACGTTAATCTTATTTTAGTATTGTACTCCAATAAACTTCGATTAATATATACTTTCACATATAATCTGATTGATACTTCAATTAATATAGTTTCACGATTTATATAGACTTTGATTAATATTGGACCATAAAAATAGGCTACTACAGTTGATCATTATTTATCATTCTCGCTAGATAAATAATTTAGAGTAAGACGATGAAAAAATCAAGAAAGTGGTTGTTAAAGAAATCAAGATCAGATGCCAATAAGAATGACATAATTCACGGCTAAATTTTTTCCATTAAAATATATTTCTATTCCTAAACTACCCTTTACTAATAAATGGCCTGAAATTCAAATTTTTTAAGAGGGAAGTGAAATATTTAAACAACAATATGACATTACTTCATTACATTCCCAACTTTTTACTTCCTAATCGCAATATTTTTTTTGTTCATATTAAACCCAATAAAAAAAATAATTGCAAATAGACAAAAACTATGAAAAAAAGTAAAAAAGAAAAGAAAAAAGGGTTCCTATCAAAAAATCATTTGGTGGGCCTGTCACATGAAAAACACCAAATCTGAGTCAAGTCTCATCATCATGTGCAGCAAAAGGCCCCGGCCGTCCGGTGCTCCTTATCTTTCTCTACAATTTATTACAGGACACTTTTTTTTTTTTTTTTTTTTTAAAGTACGGAGTATCTACTAAATTTTTAAATAATACTCGTAGTAAAATACAAAATAAACATAACTAAAACCGAGCATCTTCAAACCCGTGCAAGTCGCTCACTCGATTGAGCGACTTGCGCATAACAGCGACTTTAGCGAGTCGCTCGGCTGCTTTCCATGCTGAAGTAGGCGTAAGCGGATCCCCTTTCTCGTCGACAATGCAACACCCACCGTCTTTTTCTCTCTTCTTCTTTTCATCCAACTCGGCTTGACGCCTCCACCTCACCTCAGCCAGCTCGGCCTCGACCCTCTTTCTATACTCCTCAGCCGCTAGTACTTTAAAACTCGGCTGGCCTAACACGGCTCGAGCCGAGGTTAAAAGCCGCTCGGCTCCAACCAAATCATTTTTATCCCCTACTAACCTCCTACTTTCCGCCACTGCCCTGGTCATAACAAAAAGACCCCTCAATCGTTGGATACTAGGGTCAGACGATCGAATTGTATGTGGCCTCGGAACAACTAATGATTTATCCCCCCCATAGATGACCTGCTTCATCGACGAGGACGGGTCTTTAAAATACGATCGCACCGATAATAACTTATGTGACCCAATTGACGCTGCTGGCACTTTCATTTCAATTAAAATTTCCCTCACCTCCCCACTGTAAAAATCCCCAAGCTTAGCCGAACCGGGGTTAAGTAACCCCGGTCGACCCGTGCATGAAAAAACCGCTGCAATTTGGGCTGCAGCTGAACCCGACCCGAAACCAAACTGAACCCGGACATCTAAAACAACAACACTTAGAAACCGATTGACCAACTTCAAAAAACTATCCTCCAACAACTCCTCACCAACTCTAAAGGTATGAACAGGAATCTCCAAATGCGAGAAACGCGTGGACGACACGTGATCAAATCGACGGTCGAGATTAGATCTCGAACCATCATCATATTGACCGTCTAACAATATGATTGCCGAGAAATGACTCTTTTCCTTACGGTCCTGTATAACCTTAGCAGCTTTCCTCAACGCGTCGTTTACACACGAACCGTTGCTTAAATTCAGCGCGTCAATAATTCGACGCGCTGATCTCCTCCCTGAAGGCGTCATTCGCCGTAAAGGGAGGAGACGCTTTGAACCTGACGAGTAGACAACAATCGACAAACGATCATTAGAGGACATTGAAAAAATAACTGATTTCATCGCTCTCTTCATTGCTTGCAATTTTGCGGAATTCATATCTCCGCCGATATCGAGCACCGCCACGAGGTCAACCGGCTGCCGGCGACACGACGACGTGGGAGGTGGCGCAATAACAGATAATAACACTGCGTATGTCTCATAACTACGGCCGACAGCGACGACTGCAGCCTCCGGAGAAATGGATATCTGGACGCCTCGTCGATTATCGAAAGAATTAGAGCGAGGCGTCACTGGACCGGAGAAGAATCCAGGAAAGTCGACATCGATTTCACTCTCTTCTGATTCTTCATCAGTTTCCGGAATGGAATTGAACCGAATTCCGGAAACCGGAGACATCAACGGCTCATCATCGTCGTAAACTCGACTATAATCAGTGGTTGCTGGTTTCTTAAGATTGTTGGTGTTGGTGTTGGTGATGTTGAGTTTGGGAGCTCCGATGAAGGGAGCTTCCTTCCATTGACAACCACAAACAGGACAAGAAAGAAGGAGGCCATTATTTTTAGTAGCAAGTGAAGCAACGCAAGGAAAATGAAAAACATGAGAACACTCGGCAGTAAAAATGGCGGTTCCTTGACCTGATTTGACAGACTGCACACAAATTCCGCAACGAGAGGGTTTGGAAAGCCGGAGAGAAGTCTTTAAAAGAAGAGAAAAGGTGGAGGGAGAACGGGGCGATGATGGCGTACTAGAGAATAACCTCGGACTCTTGGATGTTGGAGTAGACGTCGTCGTTTTACACTTCAACCTTGGAGCTGCTTCAGTTAAATCATTTATTACGGCGGTTTGACAGCGGATAGTTGAAGGTGTTTGTATCCGAGGAGTGGAGGGGTTGGTTGGCGTGGTTGAATTGGAAGAAGATGAAAAGAAGTTAAATTTTGAAACTAAACTAAGTTTAGGAGTATTTTGGGTATCATCGGTTTTAGAAGGATGGCGGCTATCTTTTGGTATAGAAGTGCAAAAAGCTCTTCGCCAGCCGTTAACCATGGTTGTTGTTGACCCAAAACAATGGAAGGAGGACTAGTTTTAGTTTTAGTTTTAGTTCTAGTTATGGTTTTTTGGGAGAGGAAATTAAAATGCAACTACTACACTCTGTGCATTGTATTGTATAGCTAGCTAGCTTTTGTTTTGTTTTTTGTTTGGTTGGTTTAAATGGTGAGAGTGAGAGGCCCAAAAAGATGACTGCAAATGTTATTAATTTAAAGGGGAGATTTGTTTCCCAAGGTTTATCATTTAAGAAGGTGGGGATGGGAGACTTTGGATGCTTGCTTAAGGAAACTCACAGCTGGAGGTTTCACTTATTAATAACTAAAAATAAAAAATAAGACCATCTTTGAGTAATTTCTAACTCTATCTTAAAAAAACATACTCTCTCATGTCCAAACCAATGATACACTTACTTTTTGGCACTGTACCTGGTCATAGCGACTTTCTTATATTATTCTTAAACCATAAGATAAAATATATTCATGTGAGATCTTGTTTGATTTAACGTCATAAATGCTATAAGAATATCAAATTTTTATAATTTCTAATAATATATAATTAAAGATAGAGATATTTTACATGGTACCCCTCAATTTTTTGACTTTCTACATGATACCCTACACTTTTTAAAACATAAATAGTACCCTAATTGTCGTCATTATCACTAAGTCTTTTCCTAAACATTATTTTCCATCAATTAAACTCAGTTTTAGGCGTTAATTAATGACTTGGACGCGTAACCAAACTTGTCATTTATTATCTCATGACATAAACACTCTATTAGGCTCAATATCCATCTCGATCCTGATATTTATTGATATATATGGGCTAAAAAAACTTGACAGGAAATTTATTGATTCCTTGCCAAATTATCACGTCCAAAGATGAATATTGAGCATAATAGAGTCCTTATGTAATGGGATGATAAATGACAAGTTTGGTTACGCGTTCAAGTAATCACTTAACGCCTAAAACTGAGTTTAATTGACGGAAAATAAAGTTTAGGGTACACTTAGAGATAATGACAACAATTAGGGGTGCCATCACTGTCATGTATGTTTTAAAAGTGTAGGGATACCTTGTAGAAAGTCGAAAAATTGAGGGGTACCATGTAAATTATCTCTTAAAGATATTTATGTTGCAAAACGTGACTCGTTAGTGTGATAAATCAAGTGTTACCTTTTGTGTGAATCGAAATGAGTATTTAGGCTATTTTAAGTTTACAATGGATATGTTTGTCTAATTGTCTTTACTAGAATATGTGTACAATTTATTGTACAACCGTTATAATGCACAAAATGGAGTTGATTTAATGTCACTTGAAAATATATTATGCCCCGAGGTTTAGCATGGGTTCTCGACGGTGGATGAGATTTTGAGTCTTGATCCCACAAGAGAAATTATCCAATTATTAAATCGTATGTGTCATTGTTTTTTGTAAAAATAGAATTGAAGTGGAAAAGTAGAGTCTGAGATGAGTCTGACAGCTAAGATATAATGTTTGAGATAAGTTTGAAATGAGTCTGAACAATAAAGAAATGATAAAAATTAATGAAAAGTTGATGCGATAAAGTTACTTGAAATAGTCTTACTAATAATCTTACCTTTACCTTTCCTTATTTTATCGAGTAAATTTTAATAAATGATTTCACAATAAAAAAAGCTAAGCTTACCCCAAAAGAAAAATGGAAACGTAA
The DNA here is from genome assembly GCF_048544455.1 of Silene latifolia. NCBI lineage: Eukaryota > Viridiplantae > Streptophyta > Magnoliopsida > Caryophyllales > Caryophyllaceae > Silene > Silene latifolia. The sequence goes on along the minus strand of NW_027413201.1, from coordinate 190,829 downwards.
AAGAGGTAAAAAGTAGAGCGTGTACTTGGGAAAGCAGTAGGTGAGTAGTGGTTAATAAGAAAAATAAACAGTAACAAGTCAACGGCTGACAGAAGGAAGGGGATTGGGTTATGGGAAATGTGGGACGATGAGCCCTTATATGAATAAGGGTCAGTACTGTAGTCTCAGTACCCACACGCTGGATCCGTTCTTTCGCCTTAACCTTCGCCCTTTTTCCTTCTTTTTCACCTTTCTGTATCTTTACATGGAAGTGGAATGGATCATCTTATTTCTTAAACAATAAATCTCCTTTGTAACGGGTATATCCGTCACAAGTTTGTGACGGGTTAAATATTACCCACTTGGTTAGATAAGAAAAAAGTAAAAATGCTTAGGGAAATACAAATAACTTGTCTTTATCTATTCAAGTGGGTTTTATTTGACCCGTCATAAGCTTGTGACGGATATCACCCGTCACAAATGAGAATTTGTGTCTCATTGTTCCGGGTGTAATTCCAGAGCAGATATTTGTTACCACTCGTAGCTCGTAAAATGACGTCTTTGCTTGAATCCTCCTTTCGGTCTCCTGAAACGATGAACAAACTGAGGGCTCGGCTTGGGGCCGAGCGAACTCACTCCGACGCTCAAGTCAGTAAACTTATGGGATAAGTTGTTGTTACTTGACTAAATGTATATTGTAGAGAGATAAGGAAGATAATACCAGATGAATAGTGTTTCTTAGGTTAAAATGTGGATCCTTTCCTCAATGAAGGTTGAGGAGTATTTATAGTCTTTCACCTTTTGTCACGTAGTGGCCAAGTGGCCAAGTGGCTAGCAGGTGAAAAGACCGTTCTACCCTCCGCCGATGGACCTATGGCGGTAGCGACCGAGGTTCTTGGATATGAGTACGCGGATATGTGCCCTACCGGCAGGTTGCCATGCCGAGACCAGTGACAGCCGAGGGGCCGCATCGGCTAAAAAACTTGTCTAAGTCGTTGACTTCTTGTGTGGATATCTTTGACCTTGCTCAATATGTTGACTTGGTCGGCGGTGCGAAATATGCCCCATCAATTTGCCCCCAGCGTAGTCTATGCCGTGGTATGGGCTCCGATGTATGTTTGAGCGTATATTCTGCGTAAGTAATTTGTAAAAAATTTCTGCATCGGCTTCTTCTACTGCGTCGGCTTCTTGTACCTCGGCCTGGTCTTTCTTAGGCCGTACCATATCCCCCTTCCACATGGATGTGTAAAGGGCATCCGATGTGGAAAAGAAACTGACGCTGGCCGAGACCAGGGTTGAGAGAGCCGGTTGTTTGCTCCTTGTTATTGACTACCGTGGCGTCTGCCACTTGGAGTGACTGCGACGGCACCTACTTCTTGATGGAGACTACCGTGGCGTCTACCACTTGGAGTGACTGCGACGGCGTCAAACCTCTTGGGGTGACTGCCGTGGCGTCTACTACTTGGGGTGACTGCGACGGCGCCTACTTCTTGATGGAGACTGTCGTGGCGTCTACCACTTGGAGTGACTGCGACGGCGTCGAACCGGTGACTGCCGTGGCGTCTACTACTTGGGGTGACTGCGACGGCGCCTACTTCTTGATGGAGACTGCCGTGGCGTCTACCTCTTGGAGTGACTGCGACGGCGTCGAACCTCTTGGGGTGACTGTCGTGGCGTCTACTACTTGGGGTGACTGCGACGGCGCTTACTTCTTGATGGAGACTGTCGTGGCGTCTACCACTTGGAGTGACTGCGACGGCGTCGAACCTCTTGGGGTGACTGCCGTGGCGTCTACTACTTGGGGTGACTGCGACGGCGCCTACTTCTTGATGGAGACTGCCGCTCTTGTCGGTATGACAGTGTGAGCCGGCGTCTGCTCACTGATAAAGACTACCGCTCTTGTCGGTATGACAAGTGAGCCGAGGCCCTGTCGCTTCCTAGTGACTATGGGGAAAATGAACATTTTGATGGAAGACTTGGACGATTTTTCATTAGATAAAAACATGCGTCGGGGTGCCCACAGCTGTTTTGGACACCTCCGCCGCTACATAGAGTTTTCCCGAGATTACCAGTGTCCTAATGGTTTATCAAAGGCACACCTTCCCGATCACCGCTAGTTACATCCATGAGGTCGCCCTCCCGTTGTAAGGATAGACTTTTCCTTTCTCGATTTCTTTGCCACTTTGAGGGATTGCATGTTGCATCCTCTGCGCCTATCCGGACGTTGACCACCTCGTCTTTCTCGTCTTTGGAGACGAGCTTATGCGCTTCCCCCCGGTCCGAGACATACATCAGTGTTAGGGTCCGGATGGACATCACTGCGTCGGCCTCGCTCAGGGTGACTCGGCCTATGAGAACGTTGTAGGCGGACGAGCCGTCGATGACCACGAACTCAGCTAGGACATTCTTAGCCGCATTCCCTTCGCCGAACGTCACCGGAGTCGATTGATCCCGTGGTACCAGGCCGGCCCCAGAGAAGTCCGTATAGTGGGTTGGTGCGGGGGCTCAAGTCCTTGACTTTCGGTAGAGGCCGAGGAAGCACTCCCTGAACATGATGTTCGTGTATGCGCCTGTGTCAATCAGGCACCTCTTGACCAGGTGGTTGGATATGTCCAAATTGACTACAAGTGGGTCGCTGTGAGGAGCGATGACTCCTTCGTAGTCCTTCCTTCCAATAGTCATGTCGGGGATGTTGGAAGAGAGGATCGGCTTGTGTTGGGCACAAAGTTGATGGCCTGATATAGCTCGTTCAGGTGTCGTTTGTGCCCATGAGCGGACCCTCCGTTCTCGTTGCCCCCGATGACAACATGGATCACTCCTATCCGTTCGAAGACGGATTTCTTATCTGAACTGCCGGCGTCAGTCTTTTGGCCTTTGGCAACGTACTTGCCGAGGCTCCCCTTCCGGATCAGCTCTTCAATGGCATTCTTCGGATGTCGGCGATCGTTGGTTAAATGGCCGGTGTGGCCGTGGTACTCACGATCTTGGCTCGTGTCACCGTCACTTTTTGGCTTGGGGGGTCTCTCCCACTTCTGGCCCTCGTTTTTGCTCAGGGCGAAGACCTCGGCGGCTGATACGACGAGAGGGGTTTTATCATTATACCGCCTCTGGTGGTACGTTCCCGAACTCCACCCGGCGCCCGTCGAGCCCTGTTTCTGGCAGTTGTCGGCCGTGACCTATTATTGTCACGGCGTCTTTCATCGGACCGTGACCCATTGTTGTCACGGCGTCCTTCATCCGGGTTGTCCTCCCGGCGCTCTTCTTTTCGAGTGCTCGGCCTCGCTGAGGCCTACCCAGGTCTTGTGATAGTCCTCTACCTTGATGGCTTGGTCGGCCATCTTCCCCGGCGGCATCCAAACCCGTGGCCTCCGCACTTAATGAGCTCGTTTTTAAGTCTCCCCTTGGGAGGCCCTTCATCGCCGCGAAGGCCGCGGTTCGGGATTAATTTCTCGAATCTGCTGGACCTTTCCGTCGAATCTCTTCACATAGCTTCGTAGAGACTCGCCCCCTCCTGTTTGATAGTTAGGAGGTCGACGTCTCTCACGGCCCTTCTCTTGTTGCAAGAGTATTGGGCTAAAAAGGCGTCCCTTAGGTCGGCGTAATAGTATACCGAGCCGTCCGGAAGCCCCTTGTACCAACTTTGAGCCATCCCATGCAAAGTTGTTGGGAAAACTCGCACCACCCATCGGGTCGCTCCCATACCGACATGTAAGACTCGAAAGCCTCGGCGTGGTCGGCTGGATCACTATCTCCTTTGTATGATATGGGTGGCAACTTGAGCTTAGTTGGCACTGGACTTCTAGGACGTGGCGCCGAGGGGTGTCGACCACGTGTCGAACGACACGCGGCGATCGGCTCCTCGCGTTCCTAGTCCGGCTCCTCCCCTCGTAGCGGGAAGGACTCCTTCTTCGACTCGGTCTTCTTCTCCAACTCTGCCGAGTCGGACTCCTCCTCCTCCTTTGGGGGTAAGCCTCGTTCATGCAGCGGGGACGCTATCCTCCCATGAGTGCGGGAAGGACTTAGGTATACCGCGCCCACTTTGGGCTCCCCCGACGACTTGACTGGGTCAGCTTCTCCTAGTGCTCCGTTCAAATTTCTCGGAGTCACATTTCGGGCCCTGGTCTCCTGGACGGTTTCCGCCGCTCTTGTCGGCGTGACAGTGTGAGCAGGCGTATTACCAATTAGGTCCAGGAGCATTTTCAGTTTTGCTACGTCAACCACATGTCCCATGATGGTGACCTGGTTGGCGGGTAGCGGCGTGTCTGGTATTATTGGCATCCCGAACTCCGGTTGGATTACTCCGCCGGTGGAGGGCTGCACGACTCCAGAATTGTTGAAGGTATCATCTTGGTAGAGTGCGGTTTCGTCGGTCACGACTGCGTCTTGTTGTTTCGACATCCTCTTAGCTTTTTGGGTGGGTTTTTGTTTTTTTTTTTTTTGTTTGGGAGTGAATGTGACTAGCTTCTAGTAGCGATCCCCACAGACGGCGCCAATTGTTCCGGGTGTAATTCCAGAGCAGATATTTGTTACCACTCGTAGCTCGTAGAATGACGTCTTTGCTTGAATCCTCCTTTCGGTCTCCTGAAACGATGAACAAACGAGGGCTCGGCTTGGGGCCGGCGAACTCACTCCGACGCTCAAGTCGAAACTTATGGGATAAGTTGTTGTTACTTGACTAAATGTATATTGTAGAGAGATAAGGAAGATAATACCAGATGAATAGTGTTTCTTAGGTTAAAATGTGGATCCTTTCCTCAATGAAGGTTGAGGAGTATTTATAGTCTTTCACCTTTTGTCACGTAGTGGCCAAGTGGCCAAGTGGCTAGCAGGTGAAAAGACCGTTCTACCCTCCGCCGATGGACCTATGGCAGGCCGACCGAGGGTTCTTGGATATGAGTACGCGGATATGTGCCCATTTGTGAGTTGCCATGCCGAGACCCAGTGACAGGTAGCCGAGGGGTCCGCATCGGCTAAAAATTTGTCTAAGTCGTTGACTTGCTGTGGATATCTTTGACCTTGCTCAATATGTTGACTTGGTCAGCGGTGCAGAATATGCCCCATCACTTATATCTTATACTCTCGCATATTCTCCATATTGTTCCCTTTTCCTAAGGGCACAAGCATTAAGGAAAAGAATAAAATAGGAGTAAAAGTGTTGTGTGCGGCTTGGTGATATGAGAGAAAGACAAATAATTAGGAGTTAAATAAGGAATTATGAGGTCAAAATATTAAGGAAAATAATAAAATATGAGTAAAAGAGTTGGGTGCGTTTTGGTGATATGAGAGAAGAATGAATAAAATAAAAGTAAAAGTTTCCAAAATAATAAAGGGAAAGAAAACCTGAATAATCCGTTTAAGAAAATAGGGAAGAAAATAGTGAATAGGAGGGAGTATAAAAAGAGAATAGGGGGTTTGCATATTTTTACACAACCAATACCCTTTGACTGCACATGTATTTACAGTCAATGCCACCTACTTTTTATTATTTTATTTGTCTCTTAAAAAGCAGGGGAAATAGATTTCCTTGTTTAATTTTACTCCTTCCATATAAGACTAATGGTAACATGGTAAAAAATGGGTTTTTAAGAAAATAGGGTAAAAGAGGAAAAAAATAGGTATGTAATTATGGGTTTAATTGCGAGTTGATAAGTGGGGTATGTAATGACATTTTATATAAATAACAAAAGGGTATAAGGATAACTTGATAATGTTGTGTGTTAAATAAGGAATGTTACCATTTGTGTGGTACGGCCGTATTAGGTAAGTGTTACAATTGGTCTGGTATGGAGGGAGTATATAGTTGCAGAAATGAGAGATTTCACCTGCAAAACTATGAACTGATTTCATAAATCATTATATTTTAACAGTACAGATCCTCTATTTTATATGATATCTCATCTTATGTCCTATTAACGGTAGACCTGGCAAATGGTGAAAAAAGAAAATCAAGTTGAGTTCGGGTTTGAAAGAAATCGGGTCGGACCTATTAGGTCGGGTCCATTTCGGGTCGGGTCATTTTTGGTGGATTGTTTTCAAGTTTTTTTTTTTGGTACACAAGAAGGGCGAACCCCGAAACTAACTACTAACAATATGAAAAATAGAAACACCTAAAACATCTTCATGGAGAATAGGACGGAGATTAGTCGGAGGGGAAGACAGAATAGTAGGCGAAGGAGGCGAGGAAACCCCATAATTTGCGAGCCAGTCAGCTGCTCGATTAGCTTCCCTGTAGGAATGGTTTATTCGTATTGTCCTAACCCGAAAAGACTACGGTTACACTCAGTGTACAGAATGTAACACCCCACGTTAATTGAAGAGGTCCAACGATAAGCTTAAATGACTAGTGCTTGAAGGGATCAGAAGTACTACTCATATCAACAAAGTGCACTTTCTTTTCTAGTTATCCATGCAAAACAACTCTACAGTTAAGTGTGCTTGGCTGAGAGTAGTCTTAGGATGGGTGACTTCTTGAGAAAGTTCCCGCGATGCGCATGAGTGAGTACAAAATACGCTGGAAAGACTCGTGTTGATCCGTGGGCCATGTACACAGCCTGGCGAGCTACCGTGAGTGACCGCTTCCGACTCTAGGTTTGGGCTGGAGTGTTACACAGAATGTTTAATACACCGCGAATAAGGTGAGGACATGTGGTAATGGTGGGGCATGAGATAGAATCCTTCTCACTTTGATCTTGTTATTTTATTTGGGAATTTTTTTTAAAAAATCAATTTAAAATGTGAAACTTTTCTCATATTATTATTGATTTCCTTATACCATAAATTTTAAGATTTGGTAGAATTTCTATTCTGATTTTTTGTTTTATATTTTTTTGTTTTATTTCATTAACATGATTGAGTTAAAATCGCTTTTAGCTTTTGTTTGGATGTGTTCCGCTTCTCTTAACAAAAAATTAAATATAATGCAGTTAAAAAAATAATATATTTTAAACAACCAATTTGCCTTTTAATGTTGTTATAGATTTGATTGTGGTACAATTTAAAAAAAATATAATTAAGAAATCAATGCACTTTCTAGTAAAAATATTGAAACCAATTTCCCAAATTGCTGAATTTAGAGAGTGTGTGTTTTATTGTGGACTTGCAGATAGTCAAGGGTAAGGGGCTTACTACGCTTGGAATAATAAACAGGAGCCTGCCTCAAGATTCTTCTCCAGAATTGATAGATTTATGATAAATTCTGATTGGCTAGACTTATATCCTCATTCTAATGCACACTTTCTTCCTGAAGGTTATTTGATCATAACCCTTGTGTGTGTTCCAGAAGGCAGATTAGACAAAAACCTAGTGGCCATTTCAAATTTTACAATATGTGGTGTTTGGATCCTGGTTTTAAGGATATAGTTTCTCATGTTTGGCAGCAACATGTGTCTGGAACATATATGTATCAGTTGGTTTCCAAACTGAAGAACTTGAAGAAACCTTTAAAGGAGATGAATAGAAACAAGTTCTCTGATGTTGAGAAAGCAGTGGGAGTAGCCAGCGCTTTTCTTAAGGATATTCAAATTCAAATGAATGCTCAACCTACTCTTCACTCTCTTATTGTTGCGGAAAAGGAAGCTGCTGACTCTTATAGGCATCTATTAAAAGTGCAACATAATTTCCTAAGTCAAAAGGCCAAAATTGACTGGATTAGTCAAGGAGATGAGAATACCAATTTTTTTTCATAATCATATTAGAGCAAAATAGATCCATAACAGGGTCATGTGTATTAAAGAAGTTGATGGGGTGTCCTATAATAACCCTTAGGACATTGAATTTGCCTTTTTTTACATATTATAAGGACCTCATGAGCTCTTCCCATCCAACTAAAGCAGTGCACCTGCCTACTGTGAGAGCTGGTTCACTTATGACACTTCAGCATCAGAATATTTTACTATATGTTGTTTCTTCCACTGAAATTAAAGAAGCTCTCTTCTCTATCACAACTGTTAAATCACCAGGTCCGGATGTTTATAATAGCCAGTTTTTCAAGGAATCCTAGGATATTGTGGGGGGAAGCCACTATCAATTCTATCCAGGATGTTTTTTCAGAATTGAAGGATACTTAAACAGGTTAACACTACTACTATCACTCTCATTCCTAAAGTGGATAATCCTGCTAGTGTTCTTGAGTTCAGACCTATTGCTTGCTGCAACACAATCTATAAATGCATTGCTAAGGTATTGTGCAACAGACTCAGTAGGGTGTTGCCTGATATAGTAAGTGAGAGTCAAGGTGGCTTTGTGAAAGGAAGGAGTATAGTTGATAATGTGCTTATTTGCCAAGACCTTGTAAGATTGTATAGTAGGAAAGTAGCCTCCCCACGTTGTCTAATCAAAATTGACCCGAAGAAAGTTTATGACTCTGTGGAGTGGTCTTTCTTGGAACAAATGTTAGGAGCACTCAATTTCTCTGGAAAATTTATCAATCTAATGATGCAATGTGTAACAACCCCCACATATTCCTTATCAGTGAATGGAAGTACTTTTGGATTTTTTTAAGGGAAAAGAGGACTAAGGCAAGGAGACCCTCTATCTCTCTTGCTTTTTACTCTTTGTATATATAGAATATTTTTCCAGAATCTTGAGGGTGATTGTTAAACAAGAGGATTTCAGGTTTTACCCTATGTGTGGGCATTTAAAATTGAATCATTTACTCTTCGCTAATGACCTACTCATGTTTTGCAAAGGGACTGACAAGTCTATAAGGTGGATACTCGGAAGTTTTGCTACATTTTTTGCTGTTTCAGGACTACAACTCAACAAAACTAAATCAGAAATCTACTTCAATGGCATTCGAACTGATATTGTGAATAATATTATGCAAGTTTCAGGGTTTGTCAGATGCTCCCTTCCATTTAAATATCTGGGGATCCCAATATCTTCCAAAAAATTGTCCAATGTTGATGGGATAAAATTGATAGACAAGATGGTTGCTAGAATAAGGGGTTGGGGAACAAGGCATTTGTCTTATGCAGGGAGACTGACATTGGTGTCCTCTGTTCTTACAACTCTGCATTCTTATTGGGTCACAATTTATCTAATCCCAAATGGCATTCTGAACAAGATTAATGCAATCTGTAGGAATTTTTTGTGGCCAGGGAAAGATGAATATAAGAAGGCCCTTGCTGTAAGTTGGGATACTTGTTGTACTCCTAAGTCAGAAGGGGGACTAGGGTTAAATGATGCTAAGAACTGTAATAGAGCTTTACTGGGTAAGTATGCTTGGTGGCTTGCCGCTAAAAAAGATCATATATGGGTAAAATGGGAATCATGTCTATATGAAGGACAAAAATTGGACAGAATATACTCCTCCTACTGACAGCAGTTGGTCCTGGAGGAAAAGTGCCCAAAATATGTTTCTTTTTTCTCAAGCATACACTAATAATTAGTGGTTGAACTCTAATGCCCCTTATACTATCCAATCTGGGTATAATTGGCTGAGACACAGTAAAGCTAAGGTGCCCTCGAGATTTATTTGTTGGAGTAGCCTTAATGTCCCCAAGAGCTCATTCATTTTCTGGGCTAGTATGCATCAAAGGCTACTTATGAAGGATAGATTAAATAGAATGGTTGTGATAGTGGATGGTACATGTGACATCTGCAGAAGTGTACCAAAAGATCATCAGCATTTATTCTATCACTGTGTGTATAATGCAGAATGTTGCAAGATTCTAAAGCAAACTTTGAAGGTGAACCTAGTGCGTGGATTCTGAACTGGTGTAATGGTATTCAAATGCTAGGATTTCTAAACTTCATAAAAGTTTCATAGGTGCCTATTATGTGGATCTTTGTTATCTAATTTGGAAAGTTAGAAATGAAGATAGGGTGAAGATGGTGGTGAGGAGACCTGGTAATGTTGTGGCTCAGAATGTGGCTGAAATCAAGACTAGAGTCCTAAGGAAGAACATGAACATTCTCAAACCTAGAGATAGTAATTGGCTGCAAAGTATTTGATGTATGGTCTGTTGACTGTAATCGTTTATAGGTTGGTTGTAACATTACATTCATTGTTTCATTTATAATTTTATATAATTCTTAACTTTTGCAAAAAAAAAAAAAAAAAAAAAAAATTGAGGCTGGTCACCACGTACATTGTGGTGGTTGATGACAAAAAAATTCTAATTAAAAATTAACACAAAGTAACACTTGAAAAAAAAAATAGAAATTATGATGGTTTGAAATAGTTTACCAGATATAAGATTATGTAGATATTATCTTAAATTTTGGTAAAGATAATTATAGAGTAATTTATAATTTTAAACTAATAAAATAGTTAATAGTTTCCCTTCTTAATCTTCTCATATTTTTCTCCAAGCCTCTTCAGATTCTATCCATAAATAAAAATATATTCCGCCACATAGTTACATTATTAGTGGTGTACGGAAGATTCCGTACACTAAGTGTAACTGTAGCATCTTCCCAATCCTACAGCCAAGTTAATCATCTCTTTGCACGCCGAACCAAGGGTCGTAAACTGTTGCTAAGAAGTTGATTGCCTCGGAAGAAATCAACGCAAGGTTTATGATCAGGACGAGAAGATTAGTAATGTGAAGCGAACGGGCATGCTCAAGACCAACCAAAAGTGCACGCATCTCAAATCTCATTGAGTTACGCACGCCACAAGAGAAAAAAAATAGGCAAAAACAAAATTACCAGAATCGTCCTGAATTATACCTCTGCACCCTGCTAGGCCTGGATTACCTCGAGTTACACACATCTAGAACGCTTTCGACCCGTTCTCTTTATTCAACTCCTCTCTAGGCTCTACTTATGAGGAAATCTTCATACAATGGACGGTTTTCAAGTTAATTGGGGATAACATCAGTTTCAGATAATAAACATTGGGTCGCCTTGAATAAGTTCGGATTTCGAGCGAGATTCGGTTCCTCAGTTCGGTTGTGGGTCGGATTCTTCTTCTTAGGTTATTCGGGTTGGGCCAGTTTTAACGGGTCTACTTTTAGGTATAGCTCACGCACATGATATGAGAGTCATTATGATCAAATAGTCACATGTTCAAGTCATGAGAGTCTCCAAAAATCTCGCAAGTAAATTTAAGCATATGGGTTACCTATGCATTGTCTATTATTTAAACCCAACTCCATTAATTAAACCCAATTGTCATTCGAGCGAGGGGACTTTTAGTTGTCAAAAAAAGATTGTATGAGATAGGATATGAGTCATATGAGAAACAAAAACGGGATAAAGATTCTCACTACATCTAGATCAGCAGATGTAGAAAGAAATATTCATTTATTTTCACAAAATCGAAACGATATCACCCAAAATAGGTGTGACGATACAGAGAGATAATTACAAAAACATGACATATATAAATTTGGAAAATAAATTAATTAATTTGATTGATTCACTCATCCGTAAAATAACCCAAAACTTTATTCATCCGTAATTAAATGAGTTGATTCACTCAACGAATTTTCAACTCCTACTAATCCCCCATACTACTAAGTGAATAAAAACTCTTAGTAGTTTCCCGCCTAAAAAAATAACTCTCCAAACTATATATGGAAACAATATTACATTTATATTTACCTTTTTTACAAAAAACAATTATTATCCATAATTTATTAGTATACAGTCATTTCCATAAATGTTATCCTTCATCAGTTACACTTTAAAATTACGCAAATCTCTTTTTTATTGAATTATCTTCATCAGCTAGACTCAAAATATGATTTTCTAAATGAGGTAACAAATTTTTATGTAGTTCCTTTATTAAAAATAAAAAATAAAAATAAAAAATATTAGTTAATTATTTGTAAATTGTCTTTTTAAATGCGTAATGTACTGTTTTTACCTGTTTTCGTTATAAGGTAATATGTATTTTAATTAGATCTTACATCACTTTATTTTATTTTATGTCATATCATATAACGATATAACATTATAATGTTATTTTTAATAGTAAAGTAAAAACAGTTTCAGACAAAAATAACTTATAAAGTGTCTTTTGATGGGAGTAAACTTTCGTTTTCTACCTCTTACTAAGATTATATTTAGTATTCCGTACATTATAACATTAAACTCCAAATATACTTAATTTATACAATTAATTTAATAAGAAAATTTCTTTATAAAACAAATCTAAAAAATACCGTGCTGTAGCACGGGAACTATACTAGTTGAAATACTCAATTAAATAAGAGTTTCATTCAAATTTTAGATTGCCTAAGTGGGGCTATGCGTCAGTAATAGTTTTTTACCTTTACGGTTGGCAATAAAAAAATGTTTTACCGGTCTAGTAACTTCCTACATTGTAGCTTTGATTTGTAAAGATTTGTTACGATGGGGAAATTTCCAAAGTTTGGAGCTTCATAAAGATAAATTACGAAGGTAGCATGGGAAAGATGCAAGAAAAGTGTGACAAAGAAAACACAGAGAAGTAAGGACGAATTTACGGAAAAATGGAGGTTTGTGAACGTACTGTTGCTGAAGTGAGTTTTGTCATTACTCTTTAGGACAGATGATAGTCATCAGTTTTCAGTACCTACGATGTGATTGCTTTCCATTGTCTTGCTACCCCTACACATTTTTTTATATTCACATCGACTCACAATCAATTCAATAATATAATAATAGAGATACCAAAAAAAAAAAAAAAAAAAAAAGTACTTTGTATGATCATAAATGATCCTCTTAATAATTTGAATGGGATGGGATAGTAAAGGTTAAAATTAATTAACGTATGTCAGAAGTAGTTTTATTACAGTGATAAATAATGTATGACAACGTACTGCGTGCTCTTTTGACATGGGCTATCCTGCAAATTATCAGACGTGGTTGTATTCATTGATCCTCTACAAGACTACAATAGATACGTACATGTAGTCTGACTTTTTCAAGGACAAATGTACGTGAAGGATCATTACGCAATAATTCACTTCGGGAAAAGATCAAGTTTAAATGTGTAACATGGTTATTGTGCCATTAATCTAATTTTACATAAACTTGTTTATTTTACATAGGGCCATTGCCGAATTTGGCTCAACACAAGTACACAACCCTACACATAAGTGCAGGTTGGCCCGGCCCACACTGAGCCGATCGATCAACCAGTTCAAGAATTTGGCCCGTTCACACTAGCGTTCCCCGACTGCCAAAAACCCCAATCCACAGCCCTAGCTCGCTTGGCCCACCAACCCTCGTGTCTTTTAGGCCAGTTTAAGGCCATCACACCCGAGCCTGGCTCGCCCCCAACCCGCACACTCCTAGCTCGTGGTGGTGTGAGCTCGGGCTCACTCCCTATCAGACATGCTCGATGTCCACCCCTAACTCAGCATAACTACGTTACAAGTTTAATGTGGTAAAATTCGTACTAGCCCGACAGTTCCCCAACCAGCGAGACCGACCTCACACATTTCACTCCGCTTGAAGAGCAGCACTCGGGCCACAATACTCCAGCTCGGTCCGCCCAACCCCATCAAAAAGCTACGGGAGTAAAAAAAAAATGGAGATTTCGTCTATTTGAACCTGAAGGGGCCAACAAAAAGGAACCCGGCTTGGCCTATCCGCCTCCTCACTTGGGTAAATCTCAAGCCAGGGTGGCTCGGCTCGGCTCGGCTCGTGGATAGATAAACTTGGGTACATAACCATAAATCAATTTCACATACATTTATGTGGATAGAGATAAACAAAGAAATCAAAGAAGACCAAATAAAACGAGTAAAAGATTATGTGGTCCATCAACAACGGGATTAGCTACATAACTACATAACAATGATTATTCCATTTTGCTTTGACTTTGAAAATGATAATATAAAAGTGATAATTATTTATTATTTAATCATATCAATGTTGTACTATTTAGGATCACGCAAAACTCAAATTAGTTTAATCAAGCTAATTAATTTTAATTTATATATGGACCGCCTTAAATACATCACCCGGCCCTTTAATCAAGGACTTTGCAACGACATTACAAGGAGGTGGAGACATTAGAAACATGTCTAGTGTCTACATCACTACATGATACCTTGTCCAAAACATGATGTTAGATAACAAAACTAATTTGCGTGTATAATTTCATTCATTCTTGCCCCATCTTGACTAAAACTATACGCGTTCATAGATTTAGTTTAGTTAACTTGTACAATTATGAGTTTGATACTAATAACTTTTTTAAGTACTTTGGATTTGTCTTGACGAAAAAGGAAAGGAGAGTCGAAAAAATGAAGAAGATGAAGATGAAGATGATGATGATAAAGAAGAAGCGTGGCCGTTTCCCACGTGAATAGTGTGTATTCTTGAGCGAGTTGCGCGCTCGCAGGTTTTGGCACTCGACCCACGATCTTGAAAGCCTCATTTTGTTGCTTTGGCTTTATATCATTGGTAACAACATGCCTCCGTTTCAACACCCTTAAACAAAGGAACTTATTAAGTGCGATAAATTGTGATACAATGTTTTAAATTAAACATGTACGCGATTTGTCAACACCCTTAAACAAAGGAACTTCTACTTATTTCATTCGAATCAGAACGAATCGAATTTTACGTACAACTATTTATTCATTTACTGCTATAAAAAAAAAAAGATTTTTATACAAATGAAACGTCATACATACACGGTTAGACTGTCTCACAAAATAATTACGGTTCATATTGTTGACTGGTTCTCTGTAAGATTTAAATGTTTATCTTGTTTTAATTATTAAGGATAATATTACGTAATCTTTTTATTGTATTTTATCTCATTAGTTTCTTGTATCTTAGGATTGTAATCTTTTGTTTATACGTTTCTTGTATTTGTGAATATCGTCTAGGTCAGTTGTAAGCTCAAACCCTATCTCTCTGCTCTTGTATTTAACCTTTAGAACTGTGAATAATAATAATTTAACTTTTCCTAAATTCTCTACATGGTATCGAGCCAAAGATTCTAAAATTTTTTTTCTCCTCCCTGCCGCCATGGCTCTCTCCTCTGCCACACTCCCAAATCCTCATGAACCCTTAGTTCCCTTCATCGTCATCAATCTCAATAACTGCATCAAACTTACCCCTTCCACATATCGTTCATGGGAATATCAAATCGAAAACACCCTTGATGGTTATGACCTTTTCAAATATCTCAATGGTACGTTTCCCAAACCACCATCCACCCTCACTCAAGACTCAAAAACTGTGGCTAACCCTGCGTACTCTACCTGGGTTCGTCAAGACAAACTCTTACGAGGTGCGCTTGTTGGCACTCTCGATGTTTCTGTCTCTCCTCTTGTTCTTCGTGCCACTACATCTCGTGAAGTCTGGCAGATTCTCGCTTCAACATACGCCAATCCCTCGCGTGGTCACATTCTTCAAATCAAGAATCGTCTTCGCTCTATGACCAAAGGCGACCTTCCCTTATCCGATTATATGCAAGCAATAAAATCGTATTACGTAATATTATCCTTAATATTAATTCCCTATTTATAAAGTCTATGAAACTAATAAATTGCCTATTGACTTGCTTAGGCTCGTATCAAATTAGGTACAAATCGTACAATAGTTACTTAAAAAAGAATCTCTAGTATATTAAACGTTAATTGCAAGTCTTCCTAGTAAATGAGAATGGAATTCCGTGAAAGGTAGGCAACTTCGGTCGCTTAATAATTGTAATTTGGCCGGCAATTACAATCAACTATTACATGATTAATCCTACTAATGAGATAATCGAGACATACCCATTTAAAAAGGGAGCAAGTACAATTTGTAAGGCGTACGTAAGATGAGTAAAAGTTGACCATTTCTTAAAAGTTAATCATCTTAATTCCTTAATCTTCAACAAGGTTATAATTATGTGAATCCTCCATTTGACTATGACTCTGTGAGTATCCAACTTAGCACATGGAGAAGATCAGAAGATCACGTACATTAAAATTATGGCCGCCCCTCCCTACGTCAAGGCAAATTGCAAATCCGTATAGGCATATATTAAGGGAAATGCTATATACAATCTAATGGGTTGTATTTAAGTATTTAATATCCTTCTAAATTTAGTATTAATTTAGAAATTAGAGAATAAATTACACATGAATCAATAAAATTAATGCATATATCAAGTGTTTATTTCCTTTTTTTAGTTTCTTAAATACAACTCAATGGGTTGTATTTATCATAACCCAATAATTCTTCCACATTTTTGAGTTAATCATTATAGTGAAGAGTGAATCTTTAACCTTAAAGCTAAAAGACGAACCGCGATAAGTTCGGATCGGCCCACCGATCCTAAACGGCCTCTGGCCAAAAATACCCAAATCTCGTTCAGACCCAAAAAAAAATAGATTTTGGATGGTTAAGTAAGGGCTAGGTTGGGGAGAACCGACCTGAATCGCCACATGGGAGGGCCAGGCTGACCGGGACAAACCACTAAGCTGGCCATTTCTACACTTAATAAATAAATGAAGCAAAAGAAACAAAGTGAATGACTTTTTAAGTATATATAAGTAATTAAGTAAATCAAGTTAAAAGCTTGGTATACTAGAATAGTAGTAGAATGTAAGGGGTTTAAATATATTACATTTATTGAATATTGATTTGTTCTTATTAATTTGGGAATGACATAAACAAATATATCGCTGTAATAACATCACAAAGAGCCGTTGACAATAGCAAAACAACCGTTGCTCAAGATCAGCATAAGGTTTCTCAAATCCCACAATTCAAGGCCACACAATAATTCTTTCGTATGTTTGATATCGTAAATATTTTCTACCTTAAATAGTATATTCTTTGTTTTGTATAAATAGCAATTCTATGATGTAATTTAGATAACTTTGTCAATACAATAATAAACATTATTCTTTTCAATTGTTTCTTTGATCATGCGTTTCTAATATGGTATCAGAAAAGATAGGTCTTTTCATCTAAAATTCATTCTACATCGTCATTCTTCTTCTCTCTGTTCCTCTTTCTCTGTTTCGTTTTCGTGCCGAATTCGGATTCCGGGGCCGTGTTTAATCCTACCACAACTCCGTCTTACAATCTTGTTCATGTTGAACATACAGGGCACAACATTACCCCGATTGTTTTTTATGGTACAAATTATGACGAATGGTCACGCTCTTTTCATCTTGCTCTTCTCGCTAAGGGCAAACTCGGGTATGTCAATAAGACTATTTCACAACCTTCGACTACATCTGATAAATTCGAGGCATGGCAAGCAACCAATGCTTTGGTTACCATGCAGATTTTCAATACAATCGCTCCTCTTTGCGAAAACAAATTTCACTTAAGCCGGAGGCCAAACAAGTTTGGCTTGATTTGAAAAATCGATTTTTTCAGGCCAACGAAGCACGCATTTATCAACTTCAAACTGATCTTCATGCTTGCCGCCAGGGTGCATCTGAATATTTGGTGGACTATAATGGGCGATTGACAGCGATTTAGGATGCTCTCGTTGATCAGGACCCGCTTCCAAAGTGCTCGTGCAACCCCTGTAATTGCGATTGGGTCACTCTCATCACTAATCGCAGGGAAAAGACGCGGGTACGTGATTTTTTAATGGGTCTTGATACTCGTTTTGCTAATACGCGATCTCAAATCCTTGGTATTACTCATTTTCCCTTTTTAGATCTTATTTATAATCGTCTATTACAAGATAAGGGTGTTATGAATTTATCATCTAATAAAATTGACAATACACCTGATGTTATGGCATTTGCGGCTCGTGCTTCTAACGGGTCTAGACAATCAAACGGTGGGGGTCGTCGAAATCCGAATGAACCCTCCAAATATTTTTGTGTCATCTGTCAGAAACTATGGCATAGTTTGAAATTTTGCTATCAGGTGACGGGTAACTATCCCGAGACATGGGGTGATCGTCCCCGTCCCCGCGTCTACCTTGAACCCGCTGTCCTTGTTGCACTCTCTCTGACTAACTCTCGAGGTAAGGCTCACCCTGACCGTGGGAAACAAATAGTTTCTGCTCCATCACCCAAAGTTCACATGTCGTCTGGTAAGTCGTCCTCATCTTCTCCTTCGAACACATCTGCCTCGGCCTCTCAATCTCCGCTTGCTCAGTTCGACATTATCGACCTTAACTCTTTGACACCGCAAGCTTTAGACGAACTGGGCCGCCTCTTACAAGCCCGGAAATCAGACTCCGGTACCGACCATCTCAATGGTAATACTTCTCCTTTATCTTGGATTATTGACACGGGGACATCTCATCACATGTCGGGGTGTCTCTCACATTTTTCAAATTTGAAACTTATTACTTCTCTTTCTGTTGGATTGCCAAATGGGGATCTTATGATTGCTACTCAGAGTGGCGGCATCCATTTAGCACCTCGTCTTATTTTACGCGATGTTTTATACGCGGCTAACTTACATCGCAATTTACTTTCAGTCTCTAGTCTTTTAATGGATAAACCTTTGACAATACAATTTTCTCACAATATGTGTCTTATCCAGGACCGTATCTCGAAGACGGTGATTGGTGCGGGTGAACAATACGAGGGGCTTTACCATTTGAAAGGTGTCAGACATGATCGAGTTCACGCCAATATGACTGATAAGGGCAATTCTTTTGAACTTTGGTACCGAAGGTTGGGGCATCCCTCTTCAAACATTTCTCGTTTTTTATCGTTTCTCAATAATAATTCTCGCACCTGTGATGATTTTCATAGCAAACATTGTTATACTTGTTTATGTGCAGAACAAAGTCATGAACATTTTAATTTAAGTTTTAGTCGTGCTACTTCTGCTTTTGAACTTATACATTGCGATTTATGGAGGCCTTATTCCGAAAATGCCTCTTGTAATTTTAAATTTTTTCTCACAATAGTTCATGATTTTTCACGATCTACGTGGGTCTATCTCTTACGTTCCAAAAGTGATACTAAACAAATGTTAATTTTTTCACAATGATAGAAAGACAATTTGAAAAGAAAATTAAAATTTTAAGAACCAATAATGGAACGGAATTTCGACCTCTTCTTTTTCTTAAAGAAAATGGCATCTTATTTCAAACTTCTAATATCGACACCCCACAACAAAACGGGAGAGTCGAAAGAAAACATCGTCATATCTTAAATGTCGCACGTGCTCTTCTCTTTCAAACAAGTTTACCTATCTACTTTTGGGGAGAATATGTCTTAAGTGCGGTCTACTTAATAAATCGTACTCCGACATCACTTCTAAAAGAAAAAACGCCATATGAAGTTCTTTTTAATAAACCACCTCCATTTGAAAATCTTCGCATTTTTTGGTGTCTCGCCTATGCCAAAGCTTTAAAACGTGCTCATGACAAATTTGTGTCAAGAAGCCGAAAATGTATTTTTATTGGGTACCTATTTGAAAAGAAAGGGTGGCGCCTTTACGATTTAGACACCGGTGTATTCTTTGAGTCACGGAATGTCTTTATCGAATCCGAATTTCCATATCAAGAACTCAACATTCATGACTTAACGAATGATCCTCCTTGTTTTGCCTTCGACACATTATCTCCTGTTATAATTTCATCTACACCATTGCCAAATACCTCCACCTCGTCCTCTACTGTCCCTCCTTCGACAGCCCAACCACCTCCCACGACATCTCCATCTGATCAGCCTTCCTCGCCACAAGCTCCACCGTCCACGGGCCAACCACGAACAGAGCAAACCCCTGACACGTCGTCTGATTAGGACACGGCTCCACCTCCTGATCAGGAGACTTCGTCTTCGACCACTTCGACAACTATGGGACGGGGGCATCGAACAAAAGTACCCAACTCTAATTTAAAAGAGTTAGTCCTCTCCACACCTTGCCCCTCGGTAAATTCACTCATCACCGCATCATCGTCTTCAGGTACCATCTATCCAATTTCTCATTATTTTAATTATGAAAACTTTTCTACTAACCATAAAGCACTCTTATCGGCCGTGACTAAACACCACGAGCCTAGTTTTTTTTAAAGATGCAACGCAGGTACCCGAATGGCGAGAGGCTATGAAAAAGGAACTTGACGCCCTCGAGAAAAATAACATGTGGACTCTCGAAACTCTTCCCCCACACAAGAAATTTATTGGTTCGAAGTGGGTCTACAAAATCAAATATAATGCCGATGGGTCCATCAAACGCTACAAAGGCCGATTAGTTGTGATGAGTAATCGTCAAATCGAAGGGGTCGATTATAATGAAACATTTGCCCCTACAATTAAATTGGTTACGGTTCGTACCCTACTTGCCATCGGTTCAGCAAAACGTTGAGTCATTCATCAAATGGACGTTCATAACGCCTTTCTCCATGGTGATCTTCATGAAGAAGTCTATATGAAACCTCCACCGGGTTTTCTTCCCTCCAATAACGGGAAGGTTTGTCGTCTAAGAAAATCTCTATATAGTCTTCGCCAAGCACCTCGGTGTTGGTATGCCAAGCTAGCTTCCGCCCTTCGCAATTATGGTTTCAAACAATGCCCTCTCGATCACTCTTTATTCTCAATCTCAAAATCCAATGCCGAGGTACACGTACTCGTATATGTTGATGACTTGGTTATTTGTGGGAACAATATCCCATTTATTACGAAGTCCAAAGAGTACTTGAACAAATGCTTTTACATGGAGGACCTTGGGGTCCTTAAATACTTTCTCGGGCTCGAGATTGTGAGAAATGATTCCGGCATTTTTATTTCTTAATGCAAATACGCGCTTGATATTTTAACGGAAACAAGTCTTCTTGGTACCAAACCCGCCTCCACTCCCATGGAACAAAATCATCGCCTTGCTACTTCTAAGGCCGGTTTGTTAAAGGACCCGCAACCCTATAGAAGAATTGTGGGTCGACTAATTTATCTTACGATTACTCGACCCGAACTCACATATTCGGTCCACACACTCGCCCACTTTATGCATGCTCCCACCACCGATCACTGGAACGCAACTCTTACAGTGGTTCGATACTTAAAGAACTCTCCGGGACAAGGTATACTTCTTTGCTCCGACAGTAACTTACGTCTCAAATGCTTATTGTGACGCGGACTACGTTGCTTGTCCCTCAAGTCGACGTTCACTCTCGGCCTATCTCGTGTTCTTGGCTCATCACCAATTTCTTGGAAAACCAAGAAACAAGCTACCGTTTCTGGCTCTTCGTCAGAATCGGAATATAGAGCTATGGCTTTTATAATTTGTGAGCTAAAATGGCTTAAAGGCCTACTTGAGACACTCGACATTCCTCAACAACAGTCAATACCACTTCGATGTGATAACAAGTTGGCATTTCGTTGTAATAATGTGGACAGCGGGCCGCCCACGGGGGCGCTTGGGAGTGAAGGGGCTCGAAAACAAGCGTTTGCATTTTGTATGGAGTCGCCACCAATTTTTATGGGAAATTGGAACCGTTCGAATACCTCGTGTCATGTCAGGACACAAAGTAGTGACATGAACACTAAGCAATCGTTACCCTTAGCATTCTATGTCTAGAATGACTCTCGTGGATGCCAATGAACACGGGTGCTCACGGAGATCTGGAGTAAGGGGTGAGGGTACGTATTAGGAAGCTCTTTTGATCGAACACCTAATCCCGCCCGCCTCGATAGCGGCCTCTACTAATGATTAGGGAGTTTATTCGTACTTGATATATCGTCGGCTATATGCATGCAATGCAACATCCAATAGATTAATCCTAACATGTGAGAATTTAACTAAGTCGGTTGACAGGTAATTAGCATACAATTGGGTCGAAGTAGGAATTTAATGCTCATTTACATGTGGAGGCATACAAGCAATGCGATAAAAGAAATACAACGATAATAAATATAAATTACAATAATGGAAATTACAATAATTACATTGGATAGGCGATTTATGTCGAAAATACCTTTAAAACGGATAATTTGATAAAAAAAGAATAAAAGAATAAAAGAATAAAATAACAAACAGGAATTAGCGATATTACGAATATTAGTTAATTAATATGTAAACTAATTAATATAGGTCAAGGCAGAAAAGGAGTTCAGGGACAGAAGTCGTCCTGGAACAGTAAAAGAGACATCGCCCTTTGGAAGAGGCGCAGCGATTCTTTGCGTCTGTTCCCAGGACGAAACTCGGGTGTGAAGCCAAAACTGCAATTGTTAACGTTAATTGGTGAATTTAATGGACTGATTTAGATTATGTACTCGGATGAAAGTGATTTACAGATTATTTAACATGTGATTTGAGTCATAAAACAGCAAAACATGAATGAAACGGAGACGAAGACAGATTAAACATGTGAAGGGTCGATGTTAATGAACGAACCAAACGAGCGAATAATTAACTAAACATGATGAATTGATGGCGGATTAACAATGAACATGATGAAAAATATATCAACAATGAATCCCAGAAACTCAATATGAACGAATTGAATCTCTAAAACTCGAATTGAATATTATTGGCGAAAACCCGCAAATATGAATTACTTGGGATTTAAGTCGGATTAGATGAATTAAACATGTGAATGAATGATGAAATATATGATACAATATACATGCTAGTTATTATGATTTTATGACGGAGAATCAACAGATTTAACAAACAAAACAAATAAATTTGATACGAATTGCGAGAGGACGGAGGAAGAAGAAAAGAAGCGAGAATCTGCGGCACGGCCTCACAAAGAGGCGCAGCAGGTGCTGCGCTCCTTTGAAGAGGCGCAGCAGTTGCTGCGTCTTTTCTCGACTGTCTGTCTACTGGAAATCCGCAAAACAGGTTTTAAAGACGGTTTTAGAAATCGGTTTTAATGAGATGCTTTCGACATAAACCTTACAATTGTTATACAGTAATTGAATGCAATAAATAAAAGGAATTATACACCCTCAGACTTACATGTTGATGGAACGAGAAGAACTAAGAAGATCGATTAGTGATGCTCGACGCGAATGCAAGGAAAGAGTGCCCTCGAAAGAGGAAAACGATTTAACAAGTTTGATTAGATTGATTGAGTGTAGTGGTCAAATTGGTCGGTCATGCAACGGAGAGGCTGGTACCCGGAAAGATCCGAGCTTACGTGGTCGGAAGTCCAAGCACGTAGGCGCCAATTAGTAAGAACGAAGTCTAGAATGCAAAGGGAGAAGAGAAGGGCGGACACTCGCGTGAGAAATATGAGGAACGAAAGCTCCTATTTATACTAATCACGTGAAGGAATAGGGTTTCGGAGACTCTTTGGAAGTGAATCTCGGAAAGATATAAAAAAGATACGTAAATCATGCAAAGAAGGGCCTGGGAAGAGGCGCAGCAGCCCACCGCGTCTCTTGGAAGAGGCGCAAGACACTGTCATGTCTGTCCCCGAGGAGGTTTCCTCCGCTAAGAAAGATTTCCGCGTTTTAGTTATGGTAGGACGGATTTAATTTGATTATCTTTTAAATATTACGGGATATTATTTGCCAAAAGATAAAATTTGAGAAATATGGAATAGAAATATCCGGAACATTCGAAACATTCCGACTCGGATTTAACAAATATCGAAAAATGGAGACGGTTTTTGACCCGGACTCAATGTACTCTAATTATCGCCAAAACGATCAGTATCGGCACGTAGATGACAACTAAGAGGTTGACATTTATATTTGAGCAATCACTTGACGATAATCTTACGAATCGTCACAAATCGTTCCGCGAATCAAACATGCGCCCAATCATCACCGGGTGGTTTTGCGAGGGGTGCGTAAACGAGGTGTCTAGAGCCCCCACTTTGACCGAGGCTTGGACAAGGCGAAAGTCAAAGTATAGCCATCAGTCAATCGAAGATTACAACCTGACGACTATGGCGACGCGAGGCGGTTCAAGGGGTCTGAACCAAGGACCTATCGTCTGGAACATTTTAGAGTCTGTCGACTATCAGGGAGAGTCGTTTAAAGTCCATTAGACTACGTAAGGAGGCTCGCCAACCATAAGAAGAGACCATACCTGAGACTTAATCGAACTTCGCGGGAAATAAGAGATATTGAAAACAGCAGACGTCGGTAGAAATCTGCTGGGAAAAATCCGCTTGCGTCGGTCTCGGCGACTGCGCGAAATTTGGAAGTTGAATCTGCTTGCGTCGGTCTCAAGCGAACTCTTGTTGGGGACATATCGACGACGAGGAACATCTTGATCGTCGTAGGGGAAACTTCGAATGAGCAAGATCTTGCAAAATACTACTGCACGGATAAAATGATTTGACGACTAGGAACATCTCGAATCGTCGTGAAAGAAAGTCTCGAGTGAGCGATCGCAAAATACTACTGCGCCGGACAAAATGGTTGAGCAATACTGCGAAATATCTTTGCAATGCGGGATAAAATGAACTCGGACAATCTGCGAAATATTGTCGACTTTGGATAAAATGCGGGCCGGAATGAAAGGAAATCGTCGAAACGGACCAAAGTGATAAAATGTCATCGAGGAAGAGGAGCACCAAAGATGGGCCCACGAGTAACGAACTCATAACGGATTTTTGAAAATCCATCAGGAGGGAAACAAAGGAAGAGGCGCAGCAAGAGCTGCGTCTCTTGGAAGAGGCGCAGGCCCGCGTCTGTTCCCCAATTCAGCAATTCCGCGTAAAAACGCGAAATCAGAAAGGTTTTATTTCATTATTTCGAAACACAAATCCTTCAATTTCTCTCTCAAATCTTCACCATTTCTATCAAGGTTGGATTCAAAAGCTTGCTTAAAATATGACTAATCGAGGTATGTGCTTTAATCTTGCATTAATCTTTCTCATTTGTCGAATTTTGAGCCGCGAACATTAGGGTTTTCGACCCAAATGATCGAAAATTTGGGGCTTTTCCCCCAAATGAATTTTTCATGCCAAATTGATACTAGAAACGAGTAGTAGGCAATGTTAGGAACATAACCATGTATTTACTTCGAATTTTCATCAAGTTTTGAGCCCTTGAGCGAATTTTGAGACGGTTTCACAAATGTAGATCGAAAATTGCTTCGAAAATGGCCTTAGGATTGCCCATTTGTGATGAAATTTGATAGTAGGGACCCTTGGATGATGGGTAAACTTCCTGTCATCTCGGAAGTTTGGTTTGTGACAACTTTTGCAGGACACTTTTTAGGGCATAATCGCCATTATAGCGAAACGCTGCCGAATTTTCGACCCGAACTCGGAACTAGGCTTTGACTTTGACTTGACTTGACCCTATCCATCACATGAGTGATCGAATTGGCGGGAACATGGCCAAGGATGGCCGGAAAGGGGCGATTTCTGGGCCTTGAAGGCTCGAAAACTACTTAACAAGGGCTTGTCGTCATGTGACGCGCTTTGGATTTGCCTTTCGGTTGCGGTGTGACGACGCTTCTACTTCTGGGAGAGACCTCATGGACGTAGACGCCGCTGTTGTTGAGGAGGCTTTAGAGCAGGCCTTCACCGCCGCGGTGATGGCTGCTGCAGAGGAGGTCCCCGAGGAGGAGGCTGCTGACGAGGAGGAGATTCCGAGACGGGCCCACCTCGGACGAGGGGGTCGCCAGCTGAGAGGTGCTCCTGCGTGGGCTGAGACTTGGGAGAGTAGGCACCTTGTGTGGGCTGCAGAGGGTCACTTGTCCTACAGGACGGTGAAGAGCTTGGAAATGGGAATTCCCTAACTCATTACCTATCCTTTTCCATTTTTGTTCAAATCTCTTCTAAATTTATTCCAAAACTAAAGATAGCTTTGTTTCAAATTTTAATAGGAGGCCGGGAACATCCGGTCGTTCTCGGGGTATACGACGGCGATGGAGCACTACGAGCGGCTGTCGGAGGAGGAGAGGGCCATGATTGAGCGCGGAGCGTTTGGTCCTCTGGTTCAGGTTTGGAGGGATATCGTGAAGAGGAAGTTGCGGGCCAACCTTAGCCTGGTCCGTGCTTTCTTGGATCGATTCTGGGATACGACTTCCACATTTCACCTGCCTTTTGGTGAGGTGGGAGTCACCTTGGAGGACTACGGCATGATTTCTGGTCTGCCGTGCGGGACTGAGGAGATGGTGTGGCGGAGGTCTGGCATGAGGCGGACTCGGCCGAGGCGAGAGATTGATCGGGCGGAACCATGTCGCCGAAGGCTGTTGCGGTGTTGGGTTTGGTACCCGACCTATGTTCGAGATTACTTTGCGGGGAAGACCCCGACATCGGTGGTGATCGATGGGAGGGAGACGGCTCCTCCTCCTTGTCTGTTAGAGCGCAGGGCTCGTCTGTGGCTTTGGTGGTTCTTGTCTTCGATTTACCTCGGAGACAAGGGTGAGAGGTCACGACGAAGCTTCTCCCCTTTCTTTCCGACTGAGTTCCTTAGGGCGTTGGGACTGGGTCATCACTGGTTTTGCGGTCCTCATCCGCTTTATGAGGGCCAAGGTTCGACCAGGCGATGGAGAAGGGGACTTCTCCCGGCGCCGTCGGACTGGACTACTTGTTGGAGGTATGAACCTACCTTTAGATCAACGTAAATTCCTTTCTTTTATCAAAGATCGTCATTGACCATTTTGCTTTACGGGCGTGGTGTACTCCTACTTTCCGGACCTCGCGCCCAAGAGGACGGAGCCGTTGGAGAGGGCCTATCCCGTGGTGAGGATTGGGTCATGTGCGGACGAAGAGCAAGCGTTCTTCTCACAACGTCTACCGGCGGGATGTGAACGCCCTTCACCGAGCAAATGAGTATCCCATTTGTATTCATTCACATCTTCTCACATTTTGTTTTCAATTGATCATAGGAATGACCTTTGCCTTCATATTGTCACAGTGGGTGCCCAGACCTTGGGCGGAGTACGCTGGAGCGCCTCCCTTTGTTGCTGAGACCCTTCGTCCTAGGAGCTCGAGTCGAATCTCTTTGTTGTGGACGTCGATGGGTCCCGTATGGTATCTGGGCGAGCGGTTAGCTCGTCAGTGCTTTCGGGGTGCGTTGACGGTTCCCGTCGATCCTCCTAGGACGATGTTTAGGGAGCCTTCTGAGGCTGAGAGGGAGGCGGACTTGGCCGGCGTCGGTGGCGACGACCTTCTTCTCCCTGAGGAGGATTACTCGGCGTTCCTTTACGGGAGGTTGGCCTATTGGCCGGTAGTGGTGAGTATCCTTTGTTTTCTTGTTGATTTGATTTTGAAAATTACGACGAAGGATCATCGATTAACGAGAGTTGTTTTGTCCTTGTAGGAGGTTGAGGCGGCGGGCATCGAGCCCCCAGTACCCCGAGACTCTCGAGTACACCGACGCTGCGGGAGGACGACGATCTCGAGTTACGTGACTTTGACGTAGGCGTGACGGATCTTTGGCCTAGATGACCGGCAAAGATCGATTCGGAGGGTGAGCTCCCATTTTGCATGGTTTTCGTGTAAGAACACGTTTGACTGAATTTGTTTAATTTGTTGAGAGTTTCCCTTTTGAAATGCAGGTCGCGCCATCTCGGTTCGTGGCACTATGGAGGGTGGCCAACCGGCTACGAGCTACGGCCATTGAGGCACTCGTCGGCGGTCGAGGTCGTCAGGTATGAACCTTTATGCCCATTTTTCGATCTTCTTTTTTTGATTTTTGGTTTTCCAATTGAGTTGATTGACATGAGCCAATTCGTTGCTGTTTGCAGGATGACCGCGAGTCAGGACGAGAGTTGGCCCAGGCTCGGGAGGAGACGGCTCGCTTGTCGAGGGAGCTCGAGTTTCGGGATGCCGAGATCGCCGCTCTGATGGCGAGAGTTGCTGAGTTGGAGGGAGCCCAGCAGTAGCTTGTGTAGTTTTGTACATCTGATTTTGAAACATTTTTGGACCCGGTTTGGGGCGCAAGCCCCCAGTTTTCTTGGATTTTGGATTTGGTCGGGGCGCAAGCCCCTAGTTTGCTTGTGCATCTGGACTTGTTCGGGGCGCAAGCCCCCAGTTTGCTCGTACATTTACTTTTTGTTGTATATATGATGGCCTGAGTGCCTTTGCTGCTGGGTTGTTTGTTTGTACCTGCAGGTTAGTTCTTGAACAGGTTTGGTAGATAACGGTTTATGCCGTTATGCCGCCGAAATTTTCATGGAAAATCACACGATTCATACATTTTATATACATATAAGGCCTTAATTAGCGCACAATGAGACTCAAAAGAAACGCAAAAATGCAAAAATTTTGCCGGAAAAGACCGGACGGTAGGGAGGGTTACCCCCGAAAAAAAAAGAAAAAGAGAAATTTATAAGTTAGAAAATTAAGAAAATGAAATAAATAAATATATGTTTGAAAAAAAAAATGAAAAAAATTAAATGGACAATTAAGTACACAAATGTGATAAAATGTCAATGTCGCCTCGAAATGCGTGCCCGCGAAATTAGGAAATCCCAAAACATGGTAAACTTCCGTAGTTTACCAAAATAAAATCCCATAGGAATAGGAAAGCACGCGTGTTATAGAATTAGGAAAGATCCAAACGCGGGAATCACAGGAGTGAGCCTGGGGAAGAGGCGCAGCATGAGCTGCGTCCCTTTGAAGAGGCGCAGCAGGTGCCGCGCCTGTTCCCAGAGGGGTTTATTCTGACGGATTTTGGAAACAGCAAATTAGTATAAATAGAAGCGCTGCCGAAGCTTTGAATCATATAATTCTTCCGTCTTTTCTTCGTCGCTTCTCCTAAAACTCCTAAAATAAATTTTCAAGAGAAAATTATCATCATGAATACCTTGGAGGTTCGTTTGAAGGAATGGACTAATGAGTTTTCGAACACGGAAAAGCACGACATGGGTGCTTATAATCTTGGGTCTTTATTGAGTTTGAAACTCATCAAGGTGGTGAAACCGTTCTTGGATGCTTGCCTTGATTATTGGGATCCAAATTATCATGTATTCGCCTTTCCAGGAGGTGATATTTGTCCTTTTCCGGAGGAAATTCTTTGCTATTGGCGGGTGGGACCCCGAACACTTACCTGCCATCCCTTCTACTGCTCAAGGGTATAAGAGCAAGTTTAGAGATTTGCTTGGACTTACCAGACTCGAGGTGGATCGTCTTGTTACTGCGAAAGGCGTGCGGATGTTGGATTTTATAGATCGATTCATCAACAGGGCCGACCCTACTATCTCTTATGTTGCGAAGGAGAGCATTTGGCTTCGTTTCTTTGCATGTATATGTCTTTCAGGGACATGTTGATGAGGACTTGAGAGGTGATCCTCGCCTTTTGAGCCTTATTGAGCAAATGGAGTCGCGCAGGAGCCCACTTGTCATTGGCTAGGGAGATCATTTTGGGTTTGGATAATAGGAAATCCAACCGCGATCCGCCGTTCTTGGGAAGTCCCGTTATCCTACGGTAAAGACACCTTCTTTTTCTCTTTTTTTTTTTTTTTTTTTTTTTTTTTTTTTTTTTTTTTTTTTTTTTTTTTTTTTTTTTTTTTTTTTTTTTTTTTTTTTGTTTTTTTTTTTGGTGTCTAATACCTGTCTTGGTAGGTTTGGCTCATGGAACGCTCCGATTGCTTGAGCCCCCGGTTCATGCACTTTCCTATCATGCCCGTATGATTTCGATGAGGACACTACTGTACATGGTGGACTTCACCCGGTCTGCGACTATTGGAAGAACAAGCTAAAGACGATGACGGCCCTTTGATCGGGTGGGTTGTACCGTGGTGGCACCTCAAGTCTCCTTTGGGGTGTCTTCTTTAGATCCCACTAGGTCCGTGCGCATCCCTGGATTGGAGTTTATGGTGTGCATCTTCCCTGAGAGATTGATGAGGCAAGTTGGGTTGAAGCAGATGATCCCTAGGCTTGACACCGTCCCGCAGACTGCTATGGCGTTGACTACCGAGAGCCGAAGAGAGTGGGCTATGAAATGGGCCCAGAGAAACATGTGGTTTCTGAGCTTCACCTCTAATGCCTTGTGGGTGTCGGACTCTTATCTGAGGTGGAGGAAGGCTGCAACTTCGGAAGAGCGCGAAAGACTGAGGAAGCGCGAGCCCGTTGATTACAAGGTGCGCGAGGGAGAGAAAGAGAAAGAGAAGCATCTGACCGAAGGAGAAGAAGAAGCCGGCTTTCAAGTCATTCATCCTTCGAAGAAATCAAAGACTACTCCTGCCGCAGAGATGGTGGTTGACAAGAATGGGAGAGTCAGGCCTCGAGAAAGACCGTTGGTGATTAGGTCTGAAGTGGTGCAAGAGCGCCCGGCTCGAGGTCGTGACAAGAAATATGACAAGAACGACAAGGGCAAGGGAAAGATGGAGGAATAGCCCAAGTCTTAGTTATTATTATTTGATTATTATTATTATTGTTGTAATAAAAAGGAGGGATTTTTAGAATCCTAGCCTATCTATTTTTATTATTTGTCGTACTATTATTATTAGAAAATGGATGGATAAATAAAAAAGTTAAATGGTTATGAAACCGTTGGCATTTTCTTTAATTATTCTTGTCGAATTTCAGATGCGATGCAAATGTCCTTCTATTTACATTTATTTTATATATGATGGCGGGTTGAATCCGGTGAAGGATTGCCTACGTATTCACTTAAAAAAGCGAAATCAAACCCTTGCGCGTAGTTCGAGTAAATGTAAAAGAATAATTGTTCGAAGCAAGAGCTTGTAATGAACATAGAAAATAAGCATGAGCTTTTGCTTACTCTGGAGGTGCGAATTCAGTTTGTTTGATGATATAAGGATGACAAGTTTGCCAAGATGCAAGAGCATAGTGACATTCAAATAGGCCAGGGGCCGTTTATTTAGTGCCACAAGAGCGACACTTAGGTTTACGCGAGGCGCGTTTCTGTTCTATCCTAGGCATAGTACCGTTTCAGTTGGTCGAGATTTGTGGGGTTTGAAAACTCATTCCCATCTAGATCTGTGATTCTAACCGCACCCCCTGGGAGTATGGATTTGACTAGATATGGTCCGGCCCAATTAGGTTTGAATTTCCCTCTCGGGTCGACAGGTAAAAGAGCTCTAACCGATTTGAGAACTAAATCTCCTTCTTTGATGTTTCTTGGCCTAACTCTTTTGTTGAAAGCTCGCTTGATACGTGCTTGATATGTTTGGACATTATGTAAGGCACGTAGCCTACGTTCATCCAAGAGGATGAGTTCTTCGTATCTATCTCTTTTCCAATCGGCTTCCGGGATTTGACTTTCTAGTAGAATACGCAAGGATGGTATTTCTAGCTCAACTGGTTGTACGGCTTCCATGCCGTAGGTCAAATAGAAAGGAGTAGCCCCAGTGGGCGTCCTGACTGACGTACGATACCCCCACAAAGCGAAGGGTATTTTGCTTGGCCAATCTCTATAATTGTCAGTCATTTTCTTGAGGATCGTGACGACATTTTTGTTAGCCGCCTCTACCGCGCCGTTAGTCTGCGGTCGATAGGGCGAGGAGTGATGATGCTTGATCTTGTACTTGGCTAGCAATTGTTCGGTTTCGGCTTGGAAGTGGGACCCATTATCGCTGATGATCTCATGCGGGCAACCATATCGACAGATGATGTTGTTTTGTATGAACTTTGCCACATTTTTAGTCAGTAAGAGCGGTGTAGGAAGCCGCTTCTACCCACTTGGTGAAGTAGTCAATCGCTACTAGGATGAAACAGTGACCTCCCTGTTCCGCCGGGGTTATTTTCCCGATTATATCAATTCCCCATGCGGAGAATGGCCAAGGAGATGTCATTGTATAGAGCAACGAAGGAGGGACGTGTTGTACGTTCCCGAAGATTTGACAGTTGTGGCAATGCCTCACATACTTGATGCAATCGGATTCCATTGTGGTCCAATAGTACCCTAGACGCGTGATTTTCTTTGCCATCATAGGCCCACTCATGTGAGGACCGCATTCTCCGTCGTGGACTTCTTCCATTACTTTTCGTGCCTGTGAATGATCAAGGCAACGTAGGACTACACCAAGAGGTGTTCTTTTGTACAATTCTCCTTGCATCAGGATGTATTGGGAAGCTAGTAGGCGTATAGCTCGTTGTCCCCTTTTGTCCATTTCTGGCGGATAGGTACCGTTAAGCCTGAAGTTTAGGATTGCTTGGAACCAGGGTTCTTGTGCGATTTCTTCTTCATCGTTAATCTGATGGACATACGCCGGCTCCGACCGTCGTTCAATACACAAAGGCATTTCCATCATGTAATCTGGCATGTTTATCAAAGATGCAAGTTTCGCAAGAGCGTCTGCAAATTGATTTTCCTCTCGAGGTAGGTGTAAGTAGGTTACATGATCAAAGAATTGAGCCACTTGGTCTATCCTGGCCTGATAGGGTGCAAGGCTTTCACTTCGGATTTTCCAGGATCCCGTAACTTGGTTGATGATCAGTGACGAATCCCCATGCACTCGTAGGTTTTTGATACCTAAGCTTACTGCCGCTTGTAGTCCAATGAGACAAGCTTCATACTCTGCAGCGTTGTTTGTCACCTCGAAGTCGAGTTTGACAGCAATCGGTGTATGCTCACCTTCAGGAGAAATGAGCAACACTCCTATCCCAAATCCTCTTAGGTTTGATGCTCCATCAAAGTATAGATCCCAAGAGTCTACATCAGTTTGAAGTATATCCTCGTCGGGAAATGACCAAGTATCTATGGTTTGTGCGTCTTTGATGGGATTTTAGAAGAATTCGGCGACTGCGCGACCCTTTATTACTTTCAGTGGCACATATTTGAGGTCAAATTCGGAGAGCATCATGGTCCATCTTGCCAGACGTCCGTTGAGAACGGGTTTCTCGAAGAGGTATTTGACTGGATCCATTTTGGAGAATATCTTGACAGAGTAGCTAAGCATGTAATGACGTAGCTTCTTTGTTGCCCACACAAGAGCGAGGCATGTTTTTTCGAGTTGTGAATATTTGCACTCGTATTCCAAGAACTTCTTACTTAGATAGTAAATAGTTCTTTCTTCACTTCCTACATTTGAGCTAGCATAGCACCCATGGCGCTTTCGATTCTTGTGAGATATAAACCAAGAGGTTGATCTCGTTGTGGTGGCATGAGCACCGCGGTTTAGCCAATATCTCCTTGATTACTCGAATGCCTTTTGATAATCGTCGTCCCACATGGTGTGGTCTGTTTTCTTGAGCTTCTTGAAGATAGGCTCGCAAATCATCGTAAGTTTCGATATGAATCGACTTATGTATTGCACTTTTCCCAGAATCCTCGACTTCTTTTTTCTCGTTTGAGGTTGTGGCATTTCGATCAGAGCTTTGATTTTGGAAGGATCTATTTCTATGCCTCGTTGGCTAACGACGTACCCAGAGTTTGCCGGATGTCACCCCGAATGTGCATTTTTGAGGGTTGAGTCTCATATTGTACTTCCGTAGCCTTGCGAAGAACTTGCGAAGGTTCGCAATATGTCCCTCTCTTTCCTTGGATTTGACAATCATGTCGTCTACGTATACCTCGACTTCTTTATGCATCATGTCATGTAGGAGTGTAGTCGCGGTGCGTTGGTATGTAGCTCCGGCGTTGATCAATCCGAACGGCATTCTTGATAGCAATGGTTCCCCATTGGGTGACGAACGCGGTCTTATGCATGTCTTCCATGGCCATTTTGATTTGGTTGTAACCCGCATACCCATCCATGAAGGATAGTAATGCATGGTCTGCAGTATTGTCTACCAATATGTCGATGTGAGGTAGAGGGAAGTCGTCTTTTGGGCTTGCTTTGTTCAAATCCCTAAAGTCAACACAAACTCGGATTCTCCCATCCTTTTTGGGCACGGGTACTATGTTAGCTACCCAATCGAGAATACTCGAAACTTTGATGAACCCGGCTTTGAATTGTTTGTCAACTTCTTCCTTAATCTTTAGAGCCCACTGTTCTCATCCGTCAAGCTTCGTTTCCACGGGTTTGAAACCAGCTTAATCGGAATCCTATGTTCGGCGATATCCCCTGTCGATCCTGGCATGTCTTTGTAGGACCAAGCGAAAACATCTTTGAATTCATTTAGGAGGTCTATGAAATCGGTTCTTTCGGTTGAGCTCAAGGTAGTCCCTATCCTAAGTTCTTTGGGTTCTAGTTCGGTTCCAACATTGATGGGTTCGGTGTCCTCAATTACAGTCCCCCTTCCCCTTCCCGCAAGTATTTCTTTGGCTACGTAGGGAGGTATTTCGGTCAAGTCCGGGTCTTGGTCATCCTCAATATCATCATAAACAGAATTGCACTCAAGATAACGCAAAGAGTAAAAGCGAGAACCTGATTTATTCATATTAAGATTTGAGTAAAGTTGAAACAAAGAAGCCAACTGATCCAAGGATAGTGGCGGCAAAGGGACAGTAATTGGGGCATTTCCCGAACTACTGTGACTACTCGAAAATAAGCTAGGAGAAACGAGGGGAGTGGGGATGACGACAGGAGTAGACTCTCTAATGACTCCTCTAGACTCTGACTCTGACTCCGACTCCGACTCTGATTCGAATTCGTCGTCTTCTGGTTCTTCTTTGAACATCTCTCCTTCTCCAGTGGTGAGCTTGAAGAGTCTTCCTTGATTGTTGGTCCATTTGATTGATTTTCTCCACCCTTTCTGCTGCTTGGTGTCGATTTCTGTGATCAACGCGGTGGGGTTGAAGCGATCGTCTTGAAGTATCGTAGTAATGATCTCATCCTGCGCGGCCCTAACAAATCGGTCCTCTCCAAACAAGAGGCTAACAGCTTGTTCGTCTAAGCAAGGTGCTTGACGGGCTTTGACGGTAGGAACCGTTTCTGGAGGAATGAAGTAGCAATCGTGAAAGATCTCGATTCCGGCTAACTTCTTCTCGAGGTAATGCCAAGGTTCGGGAAATCCATGAAAGAGTTCCGAACTTCCTTCTTGAACGAAGTATCCATTGAGGGTAGGAAGATATGGCCTCATTTGGACTCCTATATACTTGCGGTTTTGGACTTGGGCGAGCATTTCGAGAACTTCTTCTGTTGTGGGTTTGTATCCTAGTCCAAGTGGTATTCTCGATGAGTTGCCTTTCTTGTATGGCGCGAAGGTGTTTTTCCGAATCGGGTTCAAAGGCATTCCAGGAAGTATCCCCGGTTTTTGAGAATGTGGTTGACCACCAAGTTGGAGTAGGGATTATAGTATAAGGGTGCCAACTCACTTTCTATGACATTTACACTTTGGAAGCCCCCAAGTTCGTATATGGGATCCGCAAGGACTTGATTATTTGATTGCTTCTCGATTATGGCCTTAATGGGTGACGAAGTGATTGTCACAACTTTGCCATTTAGTGGGATCTTGATCTTTTGATGAAGGGTGGATGTTACTGCTTTAGAAGCATGAATCCAAGGCCTTCCCAGAAGTATGTTGAATGAAGCTTCGATGTCTACTATTTGGAAGTTAACCTTTCGTTCGATTGGTCCCGTTGCTATGGTTAGGTTAGCAAGTCCTACCACTTTTCGTCGTGTACCGTCATATGCACGTACGCCTTGATTTGTAGGAGTCCAGTCCGACTCTCTCATGCCTAGTTTGTGTGCCGTTTTGAGGGGTATGACGTTGACCGCGGAGCCATCATCTACCAAGGTCATTGGCACATTCTTCTTTAGACAGATGACGGTGATGTATAGAGCGAGGTTGTGGACCGGCGCCAAAAGGTGGCAAGTCTTCATCCGAGAAAGTAACAGGGTTACTTAGTTTCGGGGATTCTTGGAAGACCAAGTTGACTACATCTTCAGGAGTAGAGTTATGTGCCACATTCAATTTGGCCAAAGCTTGCAGTAAAGCTTGGCGGTGTGGAAATGAGCTTGCCACTAGTTGCCGGACCGAAAGATCACCTTGGTTTTTGTAATTGCTTGAGCAAATGATCGGTGGGGTCATCTTCGTTGTCATTTGGTGTGATGACATTGGTGGGACCGTTTTGAGTAGTGCTTTGGTATGGACGACCGAGCGAGTCGGGTGATCCACATCTTGGTCTTCGCCATTTTGGACTATTTCTTTGACTAAAGAATTTTCAATGAGATATTCGTCTTCGTCGTCATCGGCCCAAACTCCATTGATTGCGGCTAGTTCCCTCATCCTCATGATGTCACTTTCTAGTTGTATGATTTGATCGACTAGTTTATCGACCACGGTGATGACTTCTTGCATAGTAGCATTTTGAGAGAAGGTCAATGGTACGCGCCCTTTAGGTGTTGCATTGGGATTGCGCAGGATTGTTACCATGTTTTCTAGTTCCCACACTTGTCTATCTACACTCCTTGCCCAGGCGATGAAGTCGGAAATGGTAGGGGAGATGGTAGAGTAGAGTCTTTCTTTCTCAATTGCATGAATTTCATCCTCGGCGGGAGAATTGAGATGTGAGCAATCTAAGGTAGATTCATCACTTGTAATCACTAGAACTCCAAGAGGATTCTGAGTGTTATTAGGCTTACCTCCTGGTGGAATTGGAAGTCGACCATCTTCGATCATATCTTGAAGCACGTGTTTCAACTTATAGCATTTTTCGGTGTCGTGCCCCTTACCCCTATGGTATTCACAGTAGGAATTTTCGTCCCAGAATTTGGACTTCCTTTCGGGCTCGGGAGTAGGTCCAATGGGTTGGAGTTTGCCTTGCTTCACTAGCCTTTTTAGAGCATTGGAGTATGTATCCCCAAGGTTTGTGAACTTCCTTGGTGGGCGAGTTTTCTTGGATGGTTCGAGAAGGTTAACTTCGTCGGTCTTGCTAGTAGAGCCGTATGAACGACTTGTGGACCCTTGATATCCTCGACCTACCGTTTTGGACAAGAGTCCTTTGCGGATGTCATCTTCAATTCGTGTCCCTAATACGGTTAAGTCCTTGAAAGTCTTGATGTTTTGATATCTCAAATGGTTGGCATATATGGGCTTGAGATTGTCCACGAACTTTTCCACAAGAGTGGCCTCATCCGGGCGTTCTACTAGTTGAGTACTAGTCTTCCTCCACCTACTTAGAAAGTCGGTGAATCCTTCTTTGTCATTCTGGGTAAGAACCTCTAAAGTGCGCATATTGACTTGGATCTCGGCATTATCCGCGTATTGTTTTGAGAATTCGATCGCGGCGTCCTCCCAAGTAGCGACCTTTTTGTGATCTAAAGTGTAGAACCATTGCTTTGGGATGGTGTCGAGAGATGAAGGAAAGATCCTTAAGAACATCTCGGGTTTGATGCCTTTGATAGACATGTAATCCTTGAAGGCACGGATGTGGTTCAAAGGGTTCTCGTGTCCCTTGAACTTAGGGATATCCGTCATGCTAAAGTTAGTGGGCAATTTGGAATTGACGGCTTCATACTTACGATTGTTCTCCCTCAAATGTCATCTCCTTTAAGGTACATCAATTGCTCCTCTAGGTATTGAAGCCTTTTCTCACCAAGCGGTCGTCCCCATGAGAGGATTCTCATCCTTAGACTCGTCATCGGAAAATTGTAGTACTTCACCTTTAATGGGAGGCAACCTTCCCTCTACGTCAAAGATACGGCCTTCGATGAGCTCGAGGCGGTCATAGGTTTGGTTTTGGGTAACTTGCATTTGGGCTAGCGCGGCTAGGATTCGATCATTACTTTCTTGAATTTGCTGGAGGTTCGTATCATCACTTGACCCAGGCATCTTGAAAACTGAGTAAGAGATCGGCGACGAATCAAAACACAATCGACCATTCTATCACACTTGCTAAAAGAGGAAAAGTTTTGACTCGTGAAGTGGGTGTGTGCCACTTGTGTTGAGTGAGTTTTGAAGAAAGACAAGGTCTTTGAAAATGTGTGTCCTAGCCAACTGTAGTGTAGTTGTAGGAGTGGACTCGAAGTGAGGTTTTGAAATGGGCTTGTGGCCCGAATTTTGACACGACAAACGGACAGAGTTTTGACCGGATTTTTGCGCTAATTGAAGGCCTTTATTTCGAAATTTTTGATTTGAAATTGGGTTTTGATTTTTGAAAATTTGTCATAGTTTTGTTTAGAGATGGTGATCATGTAGAGTTTTACACATTTATACAAGCATTATAACGGGATCTTTGAGTGCTTTTAGAAGGGTTTTGGTTTAAAGGGTGGGTTGCCATACCGAACCATCAAACCCGAAGTCCGTGGAGAGGCTCGTGCCAAACAAGAGTAAGGCCGATTCCTAGTCCATTTCCTCAAGTAGTGAAGGCCCTTGATACAAACAAGAGTAAGCACCATGGTATGGATGACGTCAACCGCTATCCATCCTTAGGCCCAAATAAGAATTAGGACCGTTTAGACGGGACGATTGGTCGAATAGGTTGGGTTGGGCCTAGGAAGGCCGAATTAAACGGTCTAGGAAGACCGAGTTATGAAAACCGACAATTGTCTTGCACAAATTTATTCCCTAACCTTGTTCAAGTTTCACCCTAGCTACACGTAAGTGTATAATCCCAGTAGTCGCCAAACTGTGGACAGCGGGCCGCCCACGGGGGCGCTTGGGAGTGAAGGGGCTCGAAAACAAGCGTTTGCATTTTGTATGGAGTCGCCACCAATTTTTATGGGAAATTGGAACCGTTCGAATACCTCGTGTCATGTCAGGACACAAAGTAGTGACATGAACACTAAGCAATCGTTACCCTTAGCATTCTATGTCTAGAATGACTCTCGTGGATGCCAATGAACACGGGTGCTCACGGAGATCTGGAGTAAGGGGTGAGGGTACGTATTAGGAAGCTCTTTTGATCGAACACCTAATCCCGCCCGCCTCGATAGCGGCCTCTACTAATGATTAGGGAGTTTATTCGTACTTGATATATCGTCGGCTATATGCATGCAATGCAACATCCATAGATTAATCCTAACATGTGAGAATTTAACTAAGTCGGTTGGAGTAATTAGCATACAATTGGGTCGAAGTAGGAATTTAATGCTCATTTACATGTGGAGGCATACAAGCAATGCGATAAAAGAAATACAACGATAATAAATATAAATTACAATAATGGAAATTACAATAATTACATTGGATAGGCGATTTATGTCGAAAATACCTTTAAAACGGATAATTTGATAAAAAAAGAATAAAAGAATAAAAGAATAAAATAACAAACAGGAATTAGCGATATTACGAATATTAGTTAATTAATACGTAAACTAATTAATATAGGTCAAGGCGTAAAAAGGAGTTCGAGGACGAAGTCGTCTGGAACAGTAGAAGAGACATCGCGCCCTTTGGAAGAGGCGCGGCGATTCTTTGCGTCTGTTCCAAGGACGAACTCTGGC
The DNA here is from genome assembly GCF_048544455.1 of Silene latifolia. Taxonomy (NCBI): domain Eukaryota; kingdom Viridiplantae; phylum Streptophyta; class Magnoliopsida; order Caryophyllales; family Caryophyllaceae; genus Silene; species Silene latifolia. The sequence goes on along the minus strand of NW_027413201.1, from coordinate 151,880 downwards.
TGTGAAGCCAAAACTGCAATTGTTAACGTTAATTGGTGAATTTAATGGACTGATTTAGATTATGTACTCGGATGAAAGTGATTTACAGATTATTTAACATGTGATTTGAGTCATAAAACAGCAAAACATGAATGAAACGGAGACGAAGACAGATTAAACATGTGAAGGGTCGATGTTAATGAACGAACCAAACGAGCGAATAATTAACTAAACATGATGAATTGATGGCGGATTAACAATGAACATGATGAAAAATATATCAACAATGAATCCCAGAAACTCAATATGAACGAATTGAATCTCTAAAACTCGAATTGAATATTATTGGCGAAAACCCGCAAATATGAATTACTTGGGATTTAAGTCGGATTAGATGAATTAAACATGTGAATGAATGATGAAATATATGATACAATATACATGCTAGTTATTATGATTTTATGACGGAGAATCAACAGACGAACAAACAAAACAAATAAATTTGATACGAATTGCAGAGGACGGAGGAAGAAGAAAAGAAGCGAATCTGCGGCGGCCTCACAAAGAGGCGCAGTGTGCCGCGCTCCTTTGAAGAGGCGCGGCGATTCTTTGCGTCTTTTCTCGATCGTCTGTCTCATGAAATCCGCAAAACAGGTTTTAAAGACGGTTTTAGAAATCGGTTTTAATGAGATGCTTTCGACATAAACCTTACAATTGTTATACAGTAATTGAATGCAATAAATAAAAGGAATTATACACCCTCAGACTTACATGTTGATGGAACGAGAAGAACTAAGAAGATCGATTAGTGATGCTCGACGCGAATGCAAGGAAAGAGTGCCCTCGAAAGAGGAAAACGATTTAACAAGTTTGATTAGATTGATTGAGTGTAGTGGTCAAATTGGTCGGTCATGCAACGGAGAGGTCAAAACCCGGAAAGATCCGAGCTTACGTGGTCGGAAGTCCAAGCACGTAGGCGCCAATTAGTAAGAACGAAGTCTAGAATGCAAAGGGAGAAGAGAAGGGCGGACACTCGCGTGAGAAATATGAGGAACGAAAGCTCCTATTTATACTAATCACGTGAAGGAATAGGGTTTCGGAGACTCTTTGGAAGTGAATCTCGGAAAGATATAAAAAAGATACGTAAATCATGCAAAGAAGGGCCTGGGAAGAGGCGCGCAGCCCACTGCGTCTCTTGGAAGAGGCGCAAGACTGCTTCGTCTGTTCCCCCGAGGTTTCCTCCGCTAAGAAAGATTTCCGCGTTTTAGTTATGGTAGGACGGATTTAATTTGATTATCTTTTAAATATTACGGGATATTATTTGCCAAAAGATAAAATTTGAGAAATATGGAATAGAAATATCCGGAACATTCCAGAACATTCCGACTCGGGATTTAACAAATACTATCGAGAAAATGGAGACGGTTTTTGACCCGACTCACGAATGTACTCTAATTATCGCCAAAACGATCAGATCGGCACGTAGATGACAACTAAGAGGTTGACATTTATATTTGAGCAATCACTTGACGATAATCTTACGAACTGTCACTAATCGTTCCGCGAATCAAACATGCGGCCCAATCATCACCGGGTGGTTTGCGAGGGGTGCAGAAACGAGGTGTCTACAAATAAAAGATGATAGTAATAGTAATATCAAATACATAAATTATAGACATCATAATTTAGAATCAAATACTAAGCTATGTTCGATTAATAATTTGAATTATTCTCATCAAATAACTTTTATAATCCGGATTGTTTGAGTTGTTTTCTCAAGATTCTTTGGTTTAGGGTACATCTTTCAAAATTATCGCACATTGCCACCGATTATTGTTATATAGACCCTTTTAACTTCATAAGATCAATATAACTATCTAATTACAAAACGACTTTCTATTAATTGAAATGAAAATCATGCAGATTAGGGTGATCAAACATTTGGGTAGGGTCGAGCTTGGCTAGGCGGACTCGGAACGGGCCAGATGTAGAGGACGAGTCAACACGGGCTGGGTCAGGCCTGGTGGTGGTGGACCCGATATCAGCCCGGTCTGAGTCGGGCGGTTCAGTATAATTTTCAAATGATTCCAAGTTATGGCGGATCGAGGGCTGGTGGGTGGCTAGAGTTGGATTCCATGGACACGGGCCGACCCCAAATTTTGACGGGTCATGCCAGGCTTTTCACGGGTCACAGGGGGAGGGTTAAAATGGACCCGAGGTATGGGTCATGTCCAGGCGGGCCGGGTCGGCCCTGAAATTTGACCTTATCCTTTATTTTCTAACCATGGTCCTCCACAACCTTCTATTCAAAATCGGTGTTGTAACTGGTGGAGAGTGTTTTTGATGCCAATAATGAACAACTGCCATGAGATTTTATGCTTTAAATTCCAAATGTTAGTAGTAGAATCAATTCTATCAAATTAGATTACAAAGTGTACCTTAGAGCAATAATAATAATGGTTCTTAATTTTGGGGCTGATCTTAAAAATCCAAAATAATTTTGTTTTTTTCTATTGCAAGGCTGTTATTAATTTTAAGAATTGCGTTTCAAAATAAGAAGAACTTAATATAAAATTCTTTTATTACTATTGCTCTTATAGTACTCCGTATTATTTTAGCACGCAAAACATTTCATTTAAACAAGGGCAAGTAAAATAAAAACTCCGCCAAGATAGATAGATTTGTTTAATTTAACAGAGTTCTACAATTAGGTTAGTGGTTAAGCTGTTTGTCATAATTGAGGCACATGTCTCATGGGTCTCAATTAATGCTTAGAATCCCCCACCAACCAAAGCATATTAATTAATGGTAAAGGTCTATAAAATACGAGTACTTCTATTGGAGTAACTCCATAATGATCCTATAGTAATCCATATAATTCTCAATAAATTATTTGAGAGGATCTATATTATTGAAGGCCACATTCTTCCATCATCTAATTTATTTCGTAATGTTTTTTCAGTATTTAAATATGATAATATTCGCAAATTGGTACATTACATATTTTTAAAATATTAAGCTCAAGTTTTTTCTGTCCTGAAATCATCCCAAATAAGTTCGTTAACTATTCACGAGTTAGTGTGAGCAAACTCATGAATTACCTTATTGCATAACCGGTTAACAAAAATCCAAAATATAACCTCAAACAAGATAAAACCACCACCACCACCACCACCACCGGATTCAACTGAGAGCCAAACTTATGCTATGATTGATAGTCACTTTCAATAATCACATTCCTCCGTTCCACCTTCCTTTATGGCAAGCCAGATAGCTTGAGCTAGAGAGTCTAAATAAAATAAATCTCATACTAATGAATGTTCATCATCAATATTTTGAAACAATTTTTAGTGAACAATTTTATTATGAAACGGATCCATCATCGTCGTATGTAATTAATTGAGTAAAATGCGTCATATACTTCGTAATAAACTTACTATTTTTTAGTATAAGACAGAGTCATCGATTGCCAAGTGAGATGAATCTGCATCATTCATCTCCCCTCATAAAGCAATTGTATGTAATATAATCAATTTAAAAGTCATATCAAAGACTAAAAACAACCGTTTAATTAATCTCATGTTTTCATTTAGACAAAATATGAAATAAAATAAAATAAAAAGTACATACAGTGTGGCCATATATTTCAGCAAAAGCTATTACAAGAGACAGTAAATAGCCATAATTTTGTCTACCTCTTAAAAATACTTCGTATGCATGTAAGGTGTTAATGATTATTATTTGGAAATTGTTGATTGCAAAGACTCAAAAATGACTTCATAGTTCATAGTAATATAGTCAATGATTTTGAAGTACGAAGCCTATTCTGAGCACTACACTGTCCTCCTTTTTTCCTCTCCATCAATGTTGTTCTCTCTTAGCAAACACATAATTATCGCTCGTCTAGAAAGTACTCCTTACAACATTAATTTTAATCATAACACGTTAACATAGCTCATCAACATTATCAACCCGTGAGACCGACATTTCTCAACCGGTTAAAATATATAATATTGAAAAGAAGGGGAGTTTGTGAAATGTCACAAATTACTTTTCGTCACAAGTAAAAATAGTTGCATTATCAATATTGCTTGTATTTTTATCTGTGGATTATGTGGTTAAACATGAATAATTTATGATCTTATGCTCAAACTTTTATGGGAAAGATTTGATGTAAATTCTGCCCTCGGAAATTACAGGGTTGGTCAATTTGCAAATTATTATGTATATTTAGAATTTACTTGGTGGATACAAAAAATATCAGATATAATTCGCCATTATCCATTAACAAAAATGAAAATTATTTTGAGACAATATATAAACAAATTTGATACCAATTAGAAAAAACTTTGTAATATTTTGTTAATATTAATTAATTTACCAAATAGAGGTACGTTATCGAGCTCCACTATAAAAGTTTTAGTAATTTAATTCTAATAGCATATTTACACTTTAAATAGAGAATTGAAAAATACAAACTTTATAAATTTAATTCTAATATTTGCATATTTACACTTTAATTGCAAAAGGCATCAAGCTATAGGAATAGACGGAATAAGAACACGTGAACGTGAATTTAAGAGAAGGAGGGATTCGAAATTATGATCTATTATTCAAAAATACAGAGTCTCACTAATCACTACAGAGTCAGAGTATATTAGGTTAGTCGAGTTTATAACATACGAGCTTGTATAGGAGTGGGAACTTGCGAATTCCAACACCAAATATAGTATAGAGAAGAGATAAATATAATGCTCAAGAAAAATATATTAGCTTCTTACTAATCATAAGAATTTACATAAAATTTATACATTACAAAAAATGATAATAAGATCTTACGTTTTACTAAATAATCTATGATTAGAATCAATTGCAAATTCACAGCCATCCTATATTTCTATTTACTAAATATAGTTTATTCAAGGTTGATTTTCTTCACTCCCCCTCAAACTTGAATAGTATTATTTTAGTTATCAAATTTCACTATGCCAAGCATAGCTTTGAACTTTTCAAATAAATCCGCCTTTAAAGGCTTTGTCATAATGTCGACGACTTGTTCTTTAGAACTGCAAAATTCGAGCTCAATTTCTCTCCCTTTCACAAGCTCTCTTATATAGTGATATTTTATATCAATGTGTTTACTTCGTCCATGAAACACCGGATTCTTTGACAATGCAATGGCTGATTTATTGTCACAAAATATCATTGTTGGACTCTTCTGAGCTTCCTTAAGCTCCTATAACATTCTACGCAACAAAATTGCATGACATGCTCCACTTGTAACGGCCGTGTATTCTGCTTCTGCAGTTGATAAAGCAACAACTTGTTGTTTCTTGGATGACCAAGAAATAACTCCACCTGATGTGCTTTTACGAGTGTCAAGATCATATGCCCAATCGCTATCGCTGTATCCGACCAAATTTAATGTACTCGAGTTGGTGTACAAGATCCCATGATCTCGAGTGTTATTCACATACCGAAGAATTCTCTTTGTTGTTTGCAAATGAGATTGCCTTGGCTTCTCCATGTACCGACTTATTAAACCAACTCCATAAACAATGTCGGGTCTCGTAGAAGTCAAATACCAGAGACTAACAACAATACTCTTAAAATAAGTTGAATTTACAAATTCTCCAAAACCTTCTCTCTTCATTTCAGTTCTTTCGGCCACCGACGTTCTAATAGCTGTGGTTGCATCCATTCTGAATTTCCTCAAAATATCTATGGCATATTTTTGTTGCGACATAAATATACCTTCCTTAGTTTGACGTATTTCAATACCAAGGAAATAAGACATCAATCCCAAATACGTCATCTCAAATGCTTCGCTATAGCGTTCCTGAATTCCTCAATTATATTTTTACTGTTTCCAGTAAATATCAAGTCATCAACATATAAACACAAGATCAGTATTTCACCATTATCTTTTGCTTTATGGGCATTTTTGAAAACCATATTGTAGCAAGTATGAATCAATACGAGAATACCAAGCACGGGGTGCTTGTTTCAAACCATATAAAGCCTTGTTGAGTCGATAAACTTTATTTTCTTCACCTTTCTTTCTAAAACCAGAAGGTTGGTCAACATATACTTCTTACTGAAGTATTCCATTCAAAAATGCAGATTTAACGTCCATTTGATGAATCTTTCATTCATTCTTAGCAGCGAGTGACAGAATTATTCTGACAGTATCCATTCTAAAAACTGGAGCAAACACTTCAAAATAATCAATACCAGGCTTCTGCTTATAGACTTTAACTACCAATCTTGCCTTATAACGATCCACCTCACCATCTGGTCTGTATTTTGTCTTATATACCCATTTTACTCCAGTGACTTTCTTTGCAACTGGTAAAGAAGTAAGCTCCCAAGTATCATTTTTTCGATAGAATTAATTTCTTTTTCCATTGCTTTGACCCATTTCTCATCAGCTGCAGCTTCTTCATATATGACTGGATCACAATCCGCAAATAAGCAAAAGTTTACCAAGGACATCATATAAATCATCATCTGTGTCATCATCATCTCTGGTTACTACAAAATCTTTATACTTTGATGGCATTAAACGCTTTCTAGGAGGTAATTTTGTTGAGGATGATACATCAACTTGTGTGGTTTGAGTATTACTATCCTCTATTGTTGGACCTGTACTCGGAGAACTTTTTTTCTCACTCCCTTGATCATGCGTCGTTTCTTCTGCAATGTTATCTTTGTTTGATTCAATTGTCAAACTTCAGCTTCAGCAAATTGAACATCTATGCTAATTATAACCTCTTCTTTTATAGGATCATATAATTTATAACCCTTTGTGGAATCACTATAGCCAATAAAAATACATTTCCGACTTTTATCGTCAAGCTTTTTCCTCCGTTGGTCTGGTATGTGTGCATATGCGACACACCCAAATAGTCGCAAATGTGATACATCGGGCTGACGGGCTTCTTCCCGCTCCAGGCTTCTTCTAGAGTCATCCCACGAACACACTTGGTGGGACACACATTCAACAATTAAGCTGCACAACAAACTGCTTCTGCCCACAATGGTTTTGGCAAAGATTTTGCTTTCAGCATGCTTCTTGCCATTTAAAATATTGTTCTATTTTTTCTTTCAGCTACTCCATTTTGTTGTGGTGTATAACTAGCTGTTAGTTGACGACGAATGCCTTATTTCTTGCAATAATTATAAAATTCGTCATAAGTAAATTCTCCTCCTCGATTTGATCTCAGTGTTTTCAAGAGAAAACCAGTTGCTTATCTACAAACGCCTTAAATTCTTTAAATTTCTCGAATGCCTTTGATTTATTCTTTAGTATAAATATAAAAGAAAGTGACGGAGAGGGCACAATGGAGGGAAATGATACACGTGGATTTTTAGTATTTGATGTTTTTGACATATTTAGTGTTTTTATTTAATTTTAAAAAATTAAATTATTTATTCTTCTCTCCTTTATTACACTTTTTTACCAACCACTTTCTTATATATTTTACTTGGTTTACTTTTAAGGCATTTCGGATCTTTAATTCTATTTCGTTTTTCAAAATCGTTTTAATATTTTCTTTCGATTTAAATTTTAAGTTTTTATAAAAGAAATACGGAATTCGATTTTAAAACCTTTAAGTTTACCTTGACTTTCCATTACATTTTCGTTCTCCCTTTTTGTTTTTCATTTTCCTTTTTCTATTCACATTTTGAGGCGTGCGTTCACCCATGGATGGTTCGAAAGGATGATTTATGTCAGCCGACCCCAAATCATTTTGGGATTAAGGCTCTGATGTTGTTGTTGCTGTTGTTGTTGCCTTTGATTTATTCTTTAAGAAATAAACCCAATTTTTTTGCTGAAATCATCAACAGACAATAAGAAGTATCTCTTTTTCCCAAGAGATTCCACCTCAACTGGTTCACATATATCAGTATGGACTAGTTCTAACGGTTTCATAGCGCGTCTTGATTTTCCAATAGGAAAAGGATCTCGGTGATGCTTCCCGAGTATACAACCTTCACAAAGGCTGTCAGGGTATCTATTAAAGGTAGACCCGTGACCATATCCTTTTGTGCCAATAACTTCAATTCTCGAAAATTCAGATGTTCATATCGAAGATGCTAGAGCCAATTGTTGTCTTTCATCATTCCTTGCAAACTCATAATAATTTTCGGTTGAAGACATAAAGGAAATATACGAATCTTTGTTATCTTCACTTTAGTAATTAACTTGTTGTTCTTTCCTTTGATTTTACAAACTGCATTTTCTATATTAATTTTGTGCCCCTTTTCTGTGAGTTAACCCAAACTTAATAAATTCCAAAATATTCCAGGTACATAGTATACATTTGCAATGGTAACATTTGTACCATCCTTTGACTGGATATTAATGTTTCCTTTACCTTTGACAAGAACTTTACTTTTGTTTCCAAAGCTAACTTCTCTTTGAACAGATTCGTCCAAATATGAGAATAATTCCTTATTTCCTGTCATATGATTACTACATCCTGTATCTAGATACCAAATATTGCCTGATTCGGCATCTGGACCTTCTTTGCAAGCCAAAACTAAAGTTTCCTATACTTCAGCAACATTGACTTGTTCAGCTTGATTGTTATTCATTTTTGTTCGACATTCTGATGCATAATGTCCGAACCGTTCACACCTGTGACATTGAACATTTGATTTATCCCGACGTACAAATGATGTTCGCTTGTGGTCACCTGAAGAATTTATATCTACATTCTTATCCTTTCTATAAGAAAAATTATTTTCACCTCTTCCTCGGCCACGACCTCGTCCGCGGCCACCATGATAACCACCATGGTTTGTGACATTTGTCCTACTTTGCAAAGCATGTTCCGAATCGGAACTTTTTCCTCGTTGCCTCATTCTTTGTTCATGCGGAGACAAGGAACCCAACAACCTTTCAATAGATAAGGTTGATAAATAATGGGCTTCTTCAATAGTGGAAGCGACATTATCAAAGTCACCATTCAATGATCGTATGATCTTTTGAATTACCCTTTCATCTGTAATATTTTCTCCGTTAATCTTCATTTGATTGACAATGGATTGTACTCGATCAAAATAAACTTAGATTGACTCAGATTTCTCCATGCTCAATGACTCGAATTCTCCTCTCAATATTTGCAAACGTATTTGCTTAACTCGATCATCACCTTTGTAGGATTTCTGCAGAATATCCCACGCGTCATGCGATGTCTCAGCCATCGATATTTTCCTAAATATAGGCTCTTCCACGCTTGAAAAATATGATATAATGCCTTTTGATCTCTCTTTCTAGTATCTACCAAGAGGGCCTTGGTCTCTTGTGTTAGTGCCTCAAATACTCTTGCATCAGTTTCGTCTGTAAAACCTCCACAATACTCCACAAATCTTGTGAACGAAAAAATACTTTTAATTGGATTGACCAATTATCATAATTTTTTGTATTCAACTTCGGAAGTTGAACTTGGAATGTGGTACTTGTTGATGCTGCCATTATTTAAATAACAAAAAGGTATGAGCCTACGATGACTCTGATACCAAATGTAGGAGTAGGAACTTGCGAATTCCAACACCAAATATAATATAGAGAAGAGATAAATATAATGCTCAAGAAAAATATATTAGCTTCTTACTAATCATAAGAATTTACACATAATTTACACATTACAAAAAATGATAATAACCTCTTACGTTTTACTAAATAATTTAAGAATCAATTGCAAATTCACAGCCATCCTATATTTCTATTTATTAAATATAGTTTATTCAAAGTTGATTTTCTTCAACTTGTACCAATAATTTGACAATAAAAGAGCAGTTATGGTAAACTTATACGTAAGTATGACTAATTGCCAACCACATAATAATATCCGAAAATAAAGTTTTATCATTATCTTGCAAAAAGAAGTTACCAGAACCACTAAAGAAGCAGCATATTGTGACATTACATTTTTCAAAATCTAATCAAAGTGATTTGTGATTTGTGATTGTGATTAGGTAAACTTCACAACATGAGACAAATATTCAAGATTCAACTCATGTCATTCCACAACAAACTAAAGCATCATTTTATCTTCAACAAGCTTATTCATTGTCAAAAATGTCCCATTAATTGATGTTTTACCTAACAAGAGAATAGTAAATCTTTCTTAAAATCGTCTTCAAATGGTAAACCGAACTAAAAATATACATCTAACTCTAATTACACAACTAGATAGAATTCTACCTCCGGTTGTACGATATCATTTTACAATCATCTTATATCTAACTGAGTTTATATGGATTTTTTTTTTGATTTTTTTTAAAAGTTTATAAGGTACATTTTCATTTTTTGACGTCAACATTCAAATTTAACTGACCTTACGTGCAATGTTTTGGGCTTAATGTTTAAGTGAACGGGCTCAGAAAATTTATAGTAAATCTCAGAATCGTTATAACAAAACTCGAAAATTTTATTATAAAGCTTAGAAATTACACCATGAGTTGTATTATAAGTGATGGTATAATTTATGCTCTGCTTAAATTGATACGAAGTACTAATTATTACTGTACTACAAAGTGTATGTGATGTAATTTTAGACCTATTTCAAGCTTACACCTGCTTAAATAAAAATTTGTTCAAAAATGTTGACAATCTAACATATTGTTAGATCAATTGAAAACAACTCATTTGTATTGGTAACATAAGGATAAGACTAGGGCTGAGCAAAACCGTATATCCGATACGGTTTTGAAAACCGTATCGTGTATACGGTTTTTAAATTCACAATTTTGTCGATACGGATCCGACCCGGTTTAACCGTATACCCGTTTTTTTTCCGTATATCCGGTTTTCGTATACCCGGATACGGATTTCACTTGTTTGTTGTTCAGTTTATTGCATACGTGATAAAACAGGTACACCCTAATAATAAATTACATATTAAAATAATCAAAATTTCAATATTCATTATACAAATGCATTAGGGAAAAAAAGTGGACAAGTTAAAGTGATTTTAGTTAATTATTTAGTTTTTGTAAGATATTTTTGGTTTTTTTTTTTTTTTTAATTTTCAAAAACCGTATACCCGGTTTTGTTTTTGCTCGACCTGGATACGATACGGTTTTTTGAAAACCGTATCGTGTATACGGAAATTTGTTTAATTGAAACCGTATATCGTATCGTATCCGTATATTAAAATCGTTTCGTATATTTTTGCTCATCTCTAGATAAGACTAGGTGAATATATTGAGGCATTGTGATTAGGACATGGATCATCTTCATTTCTTTTCTCTCTATTTCCTCTCACAATCTCCTTAAATAATAATTTCCTCTTTCACCCTCATTTTCCTTTATTTTTATGCGTAAATTTAGAACCATTAGATGTTGTCAATATGCGATCCGGATCATTAATAGGTACTTGCCTCTCCATTTCTTTTGAGGAAATGGAGAGAAAATGGGCTCTTGTTATGTTGGCGTTTTAGTGTTGACATAAGTATAGACATTTGTTTTCCATGTGAAAACTCTCTAAGTCTGAGGGTTTTTTTTTTTTTTTTTTTTTAAAGTAAAGAAAGTGTTTTTTACATTCTAGTGAGTACGACACTACTAGCCATACCTATAACTACAACATAAAACCCCAAAGTACTACTAATAACATAAACTAAAACAACATGGTAATTGCATCGGTTATCTATAACGTGTTGATGGCGTTTACGGATGTCCGAACATGAACTTCAAACTCAACATACACAACAAACTTTCTTTGGACGAGTAGCGGCCCATAGGAAAACACCCATCTTTGCTATTCTTGATTGATGAAGCTTCGGAGAAATACCTCGCAACAAGGCCCAAAAAGAGTCTCGGAGATTCATCTCCTTGGCAATGATAATCTTCCTCACGGGAACCAACGAACCCCATAAATCTATCCTTACTGCGTCTTAGTCAATACGAACGAGAAAATACCTACGACAAGACTCAATAAAGCGTCTTAGAGATTCATCTCCTTCACTATGATATACGTTATCTTGAAAACCACAAGACCCTTGACCCAACGTGAGAGAACAAAGTGCACTTACACGTTTATCTCCTTGGCTATGATAAGTCTGAGGTTAAATGTCAACATTTAGCACTAATTTTTTTACTTTCTACTTTCTAGAGAAACGAAGTAATGACTAAGGTCAATGAGGTGGGCATATCAACATTTAATACTTGTGGATAAATATCTCGGAATAATAACGTACCCAAATTCTCATTATAGACAGGTGATATTCGTTTATATTTATAGACGGTCTAAATATTCATCCGTTTTAAGCATAAGACAAATAATAAGTTACATGGTGGAGCCCAAAAATATCACCATTTTAAGCATATTTGATCCGTCTATAATTATAGACGAATATATCCGTCTATAGTGAGACTAATTGCATAACGTAATCATATTTTAAGTTTTTTTTTTTTTTTTTTTTTTTTTTTTTTTTTTTTACAATTTAGCTTTAAGTTAAAGTCAATCGCATTTCCACAAGAAACATTTCCGTATCATTTTTTCCTAGTTGCTAAACGCCTAAAAGTAGTGGCCAATTCGCGGATAATTTCATATTTGGGACCATTTTTTGAGGCCGTTATTTATTTTTGTATGATTAGCGTGCGTATTCCTTTGTTTTTTTAAACTGTTGAAATAAATTCAACATGGAATTCGATCTAAATTGGATCAGATCATGATAGAAAATCTAATTTAAGAGGTCAAGATTTGATTATGTGACTTCCACCTTTAATATTGTTATTGCTATAGCATACTAGAATCATTAGAACATTTTTTTACTCTTGTAATAAACCTTAAGAAAAACCAATGTAATAAAATTGTCAGTGAATAATAATCGAGTGCTTTACTTTGTTCCATCTATGTTTAAAATTTGCTGTTTGATCAAATAAAATTTTGTAAAATATGAGGGTTAGAGTTCGAGTTAGAATTTTGGTGATGGATCCTAAAATCCAAGTAAGATTCTTTTATTTTATTTCCATACGAATTTTTTATGATTCTGTTATGGAAATAATGTTGAAAACTAAACTAATTATTATAACTAGTTTAGATCCGGCGCAATAAATGTGCGGTATTTATAGAATTTTTATTTTTATATTACTTAATTAGGTTAGACCCATGCATTAAATACACGGCTTATAATTTTTTTTATTTTTTTTTTACTAAATTAGATATATGATAGTGGTATCTCATTAGTTGTTCATTTTTCTCACCATTGCATTTTGTGTTGAGAAATAAAAAGTTGAAACTGAAAATTAATTAAAAGAATTGAGTAGCATGTTGAAATGTACTTTTGTAAATAATATCTTTTTTATAATGCAAAGTTAAGGATTCCAATTTATAAATTTTCTCATTTTTTTCGTCTCGAAAGTAATTAAAAAGGTTTAATTTGGTTTCATACATAGTATATGAGTCAAATCATTTTCAGATAATAGAATCAGTAAAATATTTAATAAATCATAGTTTGATACAATTTTTTTTATTAAAATATTTTAATTAAAAGATTATAGATTAGAGTTTAGTCAAAAAAATATAATTTGATGAAAAGATTAATTTTAATGAAAAGATAATATGTTAATGAAATAAATTATTATGATTATTAGTTACCTTAGTTAATCTATACATAAGTGTTATTAGTTACCTTATTTAGAAAGATGCTTTTTGGAGGGAAAATTTGTGAGATTGCCTATTCATTTAGTAAATAGGGGATGGGGGTCTAACAAAGTTTATTTAGCAAAACGGGGTTCAAAAGAAACACCCAACACATCGCATAGGGTGTTTCACGAACGACTTGTCAAATGCGTCAATTGGCTTGGGTACGGGTTAATTCGGACCAGGTAAGTTTGTGTAAGGATTTGGGTCAGATTTGGTCTAGTCATGTTCAGGCCATTTTCGGGTTTCGAGTCGATTTAGGTCCTCAATTGAAGTGAGAATCGTGTTCTGGTCGGGTTATTCAGAACAAGTCACCCGAATCAAGTCGTTTTTACAAGGTTTAATGAGGGAGATGTGAAAAGGCAAAAAGATAAAGCGGAATAATTCAAAGGAATTGACTAAAACACGAAGGTGGAAGAAATCAAACAAAAGGATGGAGCAACAATATTGAACTGATCCAAACGGGCCCATAATCCTCACAAGCCTCTAAGAAAAGAAGGCAACTGAAATGAGCCAAGATAACAAATGGAATTGTTCCAAACAGGCCCATTTATTAAATGAGCTAACATGCGTGATGCATCAATTTTATATCCTGCCTACTAAAGATCGTCGACAATTTACTAATTATCGTCGACAATTTTAATGAACTTCCAAACTTGCCCCTCCCTCACACTCCCCCTTATATTTTCCATATTATTCAAAAACTAACCATTCACACTTCCAAATTTTGAAAAAAAAACCCGACTCACATAACAACAAAAAACCGTTTCGACCGCATCATTTCCGTCATCAAATTCAAACATTCAACAAGGTATGTGATTGTTATTAATATTTTTTTTTTAGTATTTTCTTAGTTTGTAAATTTGTGACTGAATTAGGATAGATGCCTTTATTGTAGACGGAATTAGGATAGATGCCTTGATTTGAATCGGATTAAGTCGTGTTTTGCAAAAAAACAATCGCAAAATTCAAAAAAAAAAAAAAAAAAAACCTGGGTTGGGACGAAGAACATTTTCGTCCAGGTCCAGGCCCAGACGAAAATGTTCTTCGTCCATTATGGGTCTTGGACGAAAAACATTTTCGTCTGGGCCTGGACCTGGACGAAAATGTTCTTCGTCCAAGCCCATTTTCGCGTTTTTTTTTTCTTTTTTTTTTTTTAATTTCTCGTTTGTTTTTCTTTTTTTTAACAACTTATTTTTCCGTCTTGTTTTGTTATCGTTAAAAACTAATAAATTATTAATAATAAACCTCGTCCGTGGCGAACTCGTTGTAAAATTATTTATTTTATTTTTAAAATTTTTTAAAACTTATTTTTCCGTCTTGTTTTGTTAGCGTTAAAAACTAATAAATTATTAATAATAAATCTCGTCCATGGCGAACTCGTTGTAAATTTATTTATTTTATTTTTTAAATTTTTTTAAAAAAAAAATTTCCGTCTCGTTTTGTTTTCGTAAAATATTAATTAATTATTACTAATAAACCCCGTTCGGGGATATTTTGTTTTATTTTAATTTTTTAATTTACTTAAACTTATATTTATAAATTCTTTGTTTTATTAATGTTGAAATATGTGTCCTCCGACAATAATGCGATCACAATTGTCGATCATATTGATCACATGTTTAAATCTCATCTTAAGAATACGTAAGGGATGATTCATTTTATAGTCAACTCATCAACATTAATCGGTAACGATTGGCTTGCTAGAGTTTGACGTTACTGTCGTGGGACAGTGGTAGTCAGTTGATCCCTTAAGGTCACACCTAAAGGATGATGCCCTTATCTGTAAAGTTGATTAATTGTATGACGATACAAGTTGATCAATTCCTTAAAATTGAACAATTCATTTGTGAGAGAGAATATGATAATCTTATTGTAATGGGATTAAATAAGATTTATTTTAGTAATAAAATGCTTTGTTACTAAAATTATTTATTGTTTGAGAAACAATAGAGATAAGAATGAATGGTTAATTATAATTACAAAATGTTGTGAATTATAATTATATGACCCATTTTATTTATGTGATCAAGTATTACTAGTCAATTTGTTGTATGTAATTTAATTAATTTATAAAATGATATTTATGTGATAAATATGCATTAAATTAATTAATAACATGTATCATACTACATGTAACATATTGTGTGACAATTGACAAATTGACAAAATAAAATGGTAGTCCATTTTATATAGATGGACCGAAATAATGAGTGTAAAGGGTGTTAGTGGGTGAATTATTTTATGAGATAAAATAAGCTAATGATAACTAACCTACACCTAGCCTTACAAGCCTAAGGTATAGAAAAGAACAAAAGGAAAAGTGAAGGACCATATATTGGTCCTCCTCCTCACCAAAACCGGTGGCCATTCTCTCATCAAGAGAGTTTTTTGTTCTCATATATTTTCTAATACACTCAACCACTCAACATACATGCAAACTCTCTCTCTTGTTCATCTTTCTCCAAAAATTAGAGAAATTATGATCAAATTGTTCATAAAAGATTACTAAAATTATTAATGTAATATATGAGTGTTAATAATCAATTTTAAGGTAAACTACTAAACTAATATCTAGCTAATATTATTTAGTGGGGATATGGGATAATCTTGGGTGCAATCAAGAGGAGAATCTCTACTTTGGGATTTTTGGAGGATCATCCTAATATTCATTATAGCTCAAGAACTAACAAGTAGGAGATCTTGTCGGTGCCCATAATGGCCGAAATATTCATATGGTATGAATCGATTTTTCCTTACTCTTTTCTAGTTTTGCATGCATAAGATCTTTAAGTTTTTATGACTAAAACTTTAAACTAAAATATGTGATATTTAAAACATGATTTCCAACAATTAATTTAAGTAATCAATGCGTTTTTATTATTTTTTGAATAGATGGCCGGTGGAGGAAAAGAGTGTCACGTTCGAGCTTGAAAGGGGCTCCAGTTTGAGTCTGAGGTTGGAGATGGTAGTACCCAGTCGTGGACTGCGGATCAGTTGGAGGAGGTGGCTCGGTCTGGTGAGGAGGAGGCGGGTGATGAGCGAGTGCGTAGGGTGCCTCGTAGACGGGATGAGGAGGGGCGTTTTCAGCGGATGTCGGATGGTAGTTTTAGTAGTGTCGTGGCTCCGAAGAAGAAGAAGTCGGGTAAGGATGTCTCTTGGTTAATTTCCGATCGTGTTCTGGGTGGTCTGATGTTTCCCCACGTGATTCCCAGCTTTGGGGGGCACATTGCCAACACCTTATGGCCGACTTCTAATGAGGTCGGTCGAACAGTTTTGACGGGTTACCACCGATTTGGTAGGACGAGGTTGTTGAGTTGTTGGCAACTACCTTCGGCCGTTCAGACTATGTATGACGGTAGTGGTCTTTCTCACCTATTAGATTCCATGGCCGAGTATTTTAACATGCCCCTTATTTCTGCTTTCGTTGAGAGATGACAACCCGACACTAACAGTTTTTACATGCCTTTTGGGGAGATGTCCATACTCCTTCACGATGTTGCGTAGATCTTAGGTGTTCGGGTTGATGGTAACTGTTGTAAGGTGGAGAGTAAGGACGGGACGTTGGCGGATCCCCTTATGTTTGTTTGTGGCTTCTTTGAGATTTCAGCAAACGAGTTGAGGTTGTCGTTAAACCCTAGTAAGAAGGCCCCTATTTACAAGAGTGGGGGTATATTGGTAGATGCAGTTTGTGACATGGCGACAGCTAGTTGTGATGTTGTTTTTGCTTAGGGGTTTTTGGCTGCGGTGTTGGAGTCGACACTTTTTGTCGACAAATCAGGTGATAGGTTACGTCCTCAGTTGTTTTCTTTAGTGAATGATACTGATTGTGTACACCACTACGCTTGGGGAGCCGGTGTACTAGCCTTCATGTACCGACAGTTGGGTGTGGCTTCATGTGCTGGTGTGAAGACTATTGGTGGTTGCTTGACTTTGTTGCAATCGTGGATCTATGAGTATTTTCCTATGTTCAAACCCGGTCCACCTTCGGTAATTGACCCTACTTAGTCTCGGTCGTGTTCTTGGAGATCCGTTGGTCCCTTCGCTCAAAATGCGGAGAAATTGTTGGAGTATCGGAGGTTGTTAGATGGGCTTACTTATGCTTCCATTAGGTGGGATCCGTACGGGCCGCGTCAGGAGGAGTATCATCCTCGTACTCTGTTTGCCGGTTGTGTTCATTTCATGGACATAGCCGAGCCGTACCAGCCTGACCGGTGTTTACGACAGTTTGGGTATGTGAAGATAATACCCAATCCCATTACGAGAACGGTAGCGCATCGTCCTGCTTCGGGGATAGGGTACGAGGTTAGTGTCGGGGCTGCGATTGCTGATCATCTTTGGGATTGCTCGGAGGATCACTTGGTTCACCTTTCTCGTAGATCGAGACCAGTTAGTTTCCCGGGTGAGACGACGCCAGATTATGAGGATTGGTATAATGAGAATTCTCACCCGTTGATCATTGATCCCGACCACCATGATGCCCCCGCTGCACATGATGATTTTGATATTCCTACTGAGGTAATAATTTTACTTACCGTTGTTGTAATAATTGTTTAATTTTCTTACTGTCGATAATTTTTAAAATGTCTTAGTTATTTTTGTCAATTTGCAGACTGCACGTGCTGTAATGTTTCAGTTTGCCGAAGCCGGAAAGATTGTCGATGACAAGAAACAACTCTGCCTACTCGAACCCGAACTCGTGCATGCTCAACGGCGGACGGCTCTCTACGAGTTACCCTACTCGGACGTCCTCCAGGGTTCTCGTTCACCCGAGGCTCGTTTACATCCTCCTCAACCGGATGTATCTCAGAGTAAAGGCCATCGAACATGGATGATCTCATACTCGGATCTGCATTCCGAATTTCATCGAATAACTCCTCCAATCGATCATCGTCACAAGCCGGCATTGCCTCGGAACCATCGTACTTCAACTTCCTCCAAAATGCATGTAACACATCAACAGGGACCCGAGATCCGTTTCTAGCAATGCGATGAAGTGAACAAGCACATATCAAACCAAGTGTAGTAGCCTTTACACAACCGCAATTGATCATCAAGGCATCTTCCGTCATCTTGGCACCTCTTTCGAATTTTCCACGCAATTCAATGATGACATTCTTTGATATTTTATAAGAAAGTCTGGAAAATAATCGATGAATCCCCGTCAACCGCCTCGATCTAGATAACTCCAACGAGTGTCGGATCTCAACATGTTGCGTTTCCATCAAAGAATGAAACCGAATCCACATGCTATCAATGGCCAGTTTCGCGCTATTCAACCATCTCTTCAAATTCGCATGAGCCGACTCAACCCGGGATGTAGAAGTGTTCTCAAAATGAGTTATCTTGGTTGTTCTATACTTGGCCCATTTTTCCAAGTGCGGGAACCATTGCCTCTCAATATAAGCCGCCACTCCCGCCCATTGCCTTGCGAAATTGCCCCACGCCACATTAAACTTATCTTTGGTCTCCGCCTCGACAACCACTTCAAACAAGTTACAAGTTATGTGCTTAGCCCAACTATCCCGACCCGTGATATCAAGTGCTTTCGTCTCAACGTTAGAATATATATGCCAAAGACATAGCAAGTGAGACGAATCCGGAAAAACAGTGGGAATCGCGTTCAACAAACCTGCCTCGCAATCAGTAACAATAGCATTAGGTTGAACGGCATCATTGAGAAGGGCCTTCAGTTTCCGTAAGACCCACAGATATCCATCCTCGGACTCATGTTTCACAAGATCATACGCGATGACAAAGCTCTTCCCGACGGATGTGACTCCAACCATCTCAACAAGCGGAAGACGGTATAAATTTTTCTTGTACGTGGAATCGATCAGTACCACATAATATTATGATCGAAACATCTTAACGGCTTCTGGATGAGCCATGAACACGTGGGTTAGCTCATCGGTCTCCTGATCAATGACCCAATAATGAACGTACTTATGCTGAACCGCAAGTGCTAGCATCTGTTGTGCCGGGTTTCTCCCATCTCTTTCCTCGGCCCTTACTTTCTGAGAACGATTGTACATTTGTCGCCGATTAGGTCTTGACTTTTCCGGATTCCGCTGATGCAAACCCGCACTAATAATTGCCGGTCTAACGTGAGCTCTAACTTGGGCATCGATATAAGCCAACTCATCTTCATCAAATTTTGCAAAGTATCTGTCGCCGTCACAATACAACGTTAAAGCATGATTATGAAACCCGGATCTCATGACAAGCTTCCACTTATTCTCTTGCAATTCAACAACTTTCATTGAAAATTTGCATTTGCACCACGCGGTAGCCGTGTTACCTCTCATTAAAGAATCGGCATCCTTATTTACGGGACCTCTTCCACCCATCCGACAAACAAAATAATCTTGTCTCAAATTCGCGTTACGACCAACTCTCTTGTTGCTTGCTCTTTTTATACCAAACCCGAGTCGGAGTCCGATCTCATATGCCCAATTAAACGCTTCCATACTTGATGCAAAGAATATGGTAGTCGTAAAATGATCTGAGTAATCAATACCGTCTCCATCGTTATTCACATGCGCACGCATTTTGATAAATTAGTTAATAATTAATTATTTTGTACGAAACGAGTCGGAAAAAATAAAAATAAAAAAAATATAATACAAAGACGGTAATTAATTATTTTAATTGTTTTATACAAAATGAGTCGGAAAAAATAAAGAAAAAAATATAATATAAAGACGGTAATTAATTATTTTAATTGTTTTATACAAAACGAGTCGGAAAAAATAAAAAATAAAAAAATATAATACAAAGACGGGAATTAATTATTTTAATTGTTTTATACAAAACGAGTCGGAAAAAATTAAAAAAAAAATATATATAAGACGGAAAAAAAAATTACACGAAATGGCCCATACTGGACGAAAAGATTTTTCGTCCAACACCTGCCCTAGACGAAAATTCTCTTCGTCCAGCCCATTTCGTCTTTTTTTTTTTTTTTTTCGATTGCATTTTCAACTAAATCCGTTACGAATTCTATCATAATTCCGTCTACAATCAAGGCATCTATCCTAATTCGGGATTCAATCGATAATAAAACATAAATTTTAGACAAAACTAAATCGTAAACTCACCTCGTTACTAGCTTCATTGTTGAAATCGTTGTTAAAATCGTTCCCGTTCATGTTGTTAATTACAAATACCGCATTTTTTTTTTTTGAAAAACCGTCTTTTTTTTTGTTTGAAATATTTTAGTGAGACGGTGACTTGTGTTTTAGTGAGACGGAAATTGCATTTGTGTTTTAGTGAGACGGATATGGAGTTATGTTATGGAGGGCAAACTTGGAAATTGACATTAATTGTTGACGATAATTAGTAAATTGTTAGCAAGACCCTTTTATATTATTAGGGTACAAACTCATGTTACACATTAAAGGTGAAAGATTATCCTTATAAATGTCCAAAGAATATAATAGTACGAGGCCTTTTGGGAGGGAGCCCGAGAGTAAATTCGTGAGGACTTTGTCTAAAGCGGACAATATCAAACTATTATGCACAATGGACACCGACGCAACAGAGTCTCAATAGAAAGTATTCACGCTTTCGCACAACCTCTTCAAAATAGCCATTGTCGTAAAATTCCGAGTAAATAAAAAATAAATTATTACATTTAATTGATACAAAAATCAAATTAAATTAATCAATAAAAAAACTAAAAACTAAAAAAAAATTACTCCGGTATCTCCCCTCCCCTACTCCCCACCACCACCTAATTAATTATTATTAAAAAAATAAAACAAAACAACACAGCCATCCCGTATCTCCCTTTCCTACCACCTCCGCCCCCACCACTGTCCAAGCCAACAACCAACCCAACCACCCCATCCAACCTTTCGCACCACCTACTACAGTCCATCCGTCACCCCCAACCTCCAGCCGACAATCCGACACCGTTGCAAACGCACCACCCAGCCGTCCTTCCTCACCAACACACCACCCAACCGCCTCGCAATGACCACCCTCATCGGACCATCGTCACCGCGCCAACCCCTAACCACCGCGCATACCCAGAACAACCGTCAACTACCGTACCTTCCATCACTCAAACCCTAATTAAAAATAATTGCTAAGCATATTCATTTCAGTAAAATTAAACCTAATAATTTTATTAAAATGTTCAATAATTGCTAAAAAAACAAAATTACATTGGTGAATTATTATTCATTGTTCAAGTTTTTGAGTAATTAGATTCAATATTAGGAGAAGATGTATATAGAAGAGTTAATTTAATTATGTTTAGGAAAAGGGTATAATATGAAAATTTTATGAAAAAGAGTATTTAAAAAAGTAATTCCGTTATTTTTTTGACAGAGGCGTCCTAATGAATTTGATAATCATAATACATTTAACAAATTACATGTCCAATATGATATTCTTAATTTAATCAAACACACAAAAATCTAAAAACGGCCCAGCTTACAAACAGTACAAACTGGTTGACTCGAAAGTTTTATAACTAAGATGACCTGATAAAATACCCCATGCAATATGGATGCATGTTATACAACCACATTAAAACGTTAATCGGAAATTTTAAGGTGACCATGACCAAATCTACATAGTAACTTCCACTCTTTGGGCGAAGCGCATTAGCTAGTTCCGGCATTTAGATTTTTTCTCCATGGCTCTTGGAGCTGCAAATAACAAATATTTATTTATACAAGAACATTGTAAAGTGATAGGATATTGTATGATTTGGAGAGTGGAATTACATACCTAAGCCAATTGCATCAGAACCCTTCATAATCTTCAGCCTTTTGCATGAATCGATGAACATCCTGCATATGTAACAAAGCATCAGTGAGAAGTAATTGACAGATTTTACAAAACCCGTTCAGAACATCTATGATTCAATGAACAGCTTCGCAACATTTATACATACAATCACAAGTTCACAAGTTCTATAAGGATTATATGGAAAGTTCATTTTCTCGTTCTACTAGTCACTAGGGGTACAAAAATTGACCAGTAATTCTTGGATAGACCTAAACAGAAATGAGGATAGAGAACATAACACGGAACTCTGATTAGAACTTCCAACAAAAGATCTGTTATACAACGAAAGCAAGCTCTGACCATGCTATAAAACGATAGGTTACAGTACTTTAAAGTTTCCGAAAATTAATTATGCGAAGTCACACAATTATTCCTAATGATCCCTGCAAGACGGAATTCGACTCCAAGAAAACAATAACATTTCACCTCCAAAATGTTTCTAGCCTTGAATAGTATACCAACTAAATAACTAAAGGCTTGTTTGGATCAAGAGATTTGGAGGCAAGGGAGACAGAGATGCAATGTTAGAATCGCACATAGGCTTGGGCTGCGCCCACCGAGGAGGAGAGAGAGTGTCCACATTACAAATCCAAGGAGGTTCCAACCCAAAACCAATTGGCAATGGGTGGCGTAGCCCCTTGGGTTATAAGCTAGATCAAACATCTCTATTTCTCCGATGTACGAGACCTAACATGTGATTCTTCACATGCAAAATCTCTTGTTTGGTTAGCAAATTGAAGTAAGGGGAAAATAGAGGGATCCGTTTTCCCTTCTCCAAGCCTAATCCAAATCTCTCTAACACATGAGCAAATTTAAAGGGGAAACTTTTTTGCTCAATTCCCCCTTCACTTCCCTTCCCTAACCTCCCTCCACACCTAAGGGCTTGTTTGGATTGAGGCAATTGGAAAAAAAAAATACTTTGTTCGGTTGACAATAAAGGGTAGGAAGGAAATGGAGGGACACATTTTCCCTCTTCCAACAAAAAATCAAAAACTTTCCGATAGAAAGATTTAGAGGGAGAACTCCATTAATCAATTCCCGAGGAACAATTTGAGTTCTATCTAACAGAAAACATGGATTCACCATACCATACATTTTCAAAATGAAGACCGATACTGCCTACAGGAGTACAGGAAGAATACACTTTACTCCCTTTATTCATTTGGATTCACAATATTTTCATATATGACACAAGTTATAAGGAAGGGGTAAGTGGGAAGGTGGGCGGAGGATGCAGGGAAAATAGTGGAAAGGTAGTAGTCTGGTAGAACATAATCTTTGAGAGAATAGTGTTTTTATGGTCAAAATTTACCCAACAGTGAAGTAATGAATTGGATAGAATAGCCCATAAAGGAAAAATGAAATTTTTTGTCCATCCAAATGAACGGGCGGAGTATTTATTTACAGTTGAATGTTTGGCATCTTTATCCTCAGAAAAGGATTACAGGAACCTTATTATTACGTTTCAAGCAATAGATGGTGGACACTAGCCCATAATGGAGGACATTATACCCTTGATCAGCCATTTTCAAACAGTCATAGATAACAGATGATGTATAAGCCTAATAAGTCGTGTTAATCAATCGAGGCTTAAAATATAAGGCACTCTAGGAGCAATCACTAGTCATTCATGAAACACAAAATTCAGAAAGTGGATACGGCAGTGAGAATGAGCATGAGATAAAATCGAAGAAATTGTTCAACAAGCCACATGTTTCATAAAGACGCAATTTAGGCTGGTTGCCTCACACATTCTGAGAGTCAGACTTGTGGATACTAGCAGCCTTCCACGTTGATTAGAAAATTTATAATAGCATGGTTAGGAGTTAGGCCTTGGTTTGATTCGAGGTGATTGTTAGCAGAACAATAATTGAAAAATACAAAGAAAATAAGATGAGTGGGGCTGATAGGGGAAGGAGATTAAGATGGGCCAATAAGTACCCCATAGAGGATCATAGTTCACGTATCACCCTCGCGTCACCTTCACCATTCCCTTTATTCCCCTAAGTGACAAGTACCCGCAGTAAAGCAAGCTCTTAGAAGTAGTCCGAGACGTCCGACACTTTGACCCAATAGTCGGTTTAGATTTTAACTCGAATAACTTTCTTTTTTTCCAAGTTCAAGCCTTCTTCTGCATACAATCTACTTCATATTTTTGATCCTATTCAGCAGGTTCTTGGCAATAGTTTCAGCAATCTTACATGTTAGATGTACAAGGTTAATGCTCTAAATTCATGCATCCTCAAAGCATCAAAAAATTTTACTACATGAAACTGGATGGCAAGTCTACTAGCTGAAGAAATTCTGAACTCCTAGCATTTCATAGAATTCAAAACAAGTCATCATGAACAAATTGCCGGGGCGATTACACAGAGAGTACAGTGAGAAACTTACTCCCATGGGACATCACCAACAAGCATCCAATCACCGTCCTTGTCCTCGAAGGTCAGAACATATTCCGAACCATGCAGCAGATCCTTCAACTTGATGTCACTCATATTTTCTTTTCCAGATGCACCATGTGATCCACACTGACCTGAAAAACACAGAGATTCAGTATTAATCTTACCCATAGTGCCATGAGGTTCACAACTTAACAGATTCAAAATAACAGAGAAAACCAACTGACCAAGTTTGTGCCACCGATGGTAATAAAATTACAGGCTTGAAGTGTGCACATCATGAAGGCTTACCTAGAGTGAAGCAGCTGAACATTTTCTCAAGGCCAGATGACAATTCTTCATAAGTCGAGTAAATACTGAGATCAACCTTTCTCAGATACGGAGCACCATCCATGCTAACCTTGACAAAAAGTGGATCCATGTTCTTTGAGTTGGTAGCCAAGGTATTTTTCCTGAATGACCTGATAGGAGGCCATCCTACAACTTGCGCCCTGCCAAGAATTGGAAAACAATATCCATCAGCTCCAGTCCATAAACTATTGCAGACTTTCCACGGTAATTAGAGCTAATTCTACTTTAAACAGTTGACACCCATTAGTAGTAAGTAGCACACAAAAAATCATTCTAGCACAGGCTGTTCGACATTCACACTTACTTAGCGGCAGGAGCAGTAGTGTTGCTGTTGGAACGAGGCAATTCCTGAACAGCAGCTTTTTGAGGAGCTTGGGGTGCTCCTAAATTTCCTGAAACTTTCCCTTGAGCCACTGGTTTCGGAACATCAGCAGCAGACTTAAACATCCAATTAGCCTCAGCAGGAGTCTTCTCCATAGTATCAGAAAACCCTCTTTTACTCCCAGAGACAAAAGCTTTGCCGTCTTTCAAAGGAAACAACAAACAGAAATCTTCAGGGTCTCTCTCTCTCTCAGGAGACTGAGACCCCGGGAGTCCAAGCCTTAGCTCAGTAGCCTTAAAATTAAGGTTGACTTTATTACTCGAAACATTCGAGCTGTCAACAGAAGAAGAAGAACAATCAGACAGTCCAAAGTAGTTATGCTCTTTCAGTCCGGATTCCGGAGACGTAGGAGAAGGCACCAATGAATCATTGCTTTGCCCTCCCCCCTCAATACCTAGTAGTGGTAGTGGGGGAGACATCAATCAATTTCTTCTAAAAACAATCAAATCAAATCTAATCCAATACTCCTTAATTAACCAAACACTACCCCCCAACTCCTTAACACCTGCAAACAATCCTTTATATCATCAAATTTAACACAAATTCCATCATCTTTAAAAAGCACATAAATATAAATAAACACTACATAAAGTGAAAACAAAATTCAAACACCCTTTTTTTAAAGGATCTAAAACAGGATTATTGTATTCAAAGCTTTAAACTTTCTTTTATGTTCATCTTTTTAGCATAACTTTAACAAATTGTCATATGAATATTAGCCAAGAAATCAGTCAAAAGAAGATGACTAGCTGCAACTTGAGTCATAATTCCTCCAATTTATTATTAATTCATAACTTTCTTCCAGAACCCAAAAGTAATTAAACAATAAAATACTAAAAACAATCATAATTACAAGAGTAAAAAAAAAAAAGTAAATTACAACAAAAAGTAATTTATAAATCTACACCAAGGTAAAGCACAAACCCTTTCTACAATAATTAACAAAAATTTAAACTGAAATTATGCATGCAAATAAATCTTAAAATAAAATCAGGGTAAAAAATGAGCTTCATCAGTGTTACTTAAACACTATACAAAAACAAGTCAAGTAAATAAAATCAACACATAAAAGTGTGAAATTTAGAGAGTAATTTCAACAGATCATAAGCGAAAAAGAAGTAAAATGAACAACAAAAAAAATGGGTAGGGTGAAAAACTTACTTTAGTTAAAGAAAGTAAGTTAAGGTTGTAGATCAAGTTTATTTAGAGGAACACAAATGTAGTTGAAGTATTTTGTTGAGGTGACAAAGTATGATTTATTTATGAGTAACACAGTTGAAGAAGAAGAGAAAAAAAAGTGAGGTTTTTAGAGAGAGAGAGAGAGATTAAGAACCCTCCATTAAGCAGAAAGCAACAAAAGTTTAAGCTCTAGAAATTTGTTCTATGGAAATTAAAGCAAATTAGTTGGAACAAAATCCCATGTGACGGCATGTATCCGTTACTTTGGAATGACGGATATTATTTTTCCTCACAAATGACCCAAGTAGAGGAGGGAAGGAAGTACATGGGGGTGCCCTCACCTTGTCCCCCCTATCCGTTTTGTGAGTGGCATTATCCGTCATTTGTTTCGACTCGTCTTCAGCAAGACTAATTGTATTTTTGGATCTTAAAGATTAAAACCGTCTCACTCTATGAAATGGTCTTTTTATTTATAAATAAAGTTTAGCTTTATTTTTTCCGGTTAAAAGAAGTTAAACAGAATTGGATGGAACTGAGTTGATTCGGATGAGCTGAAATAAGAATTAGTTTGTAAAGAAATGACCTGAACTAAACTAAATAATGTAGAACTAGTTTAGATCCCGCGCAATGAATGCACGGTATTTATCAAGCTTTTGTTTTATATTACTTATTCATGCTAAATTAACACCTCATTAGTTTTTCATATTTCACGTCATTATATTTTGATGAGAAAAAAAATTGAACTGAAACTAATAAAGAAAATTGAGTAATGTCATGAATTTTAAATGTGTAATGATTTTTTTTCACAAAGCTAATAATTTAATTTTATAAACTTTTCAAGTTGTTTTAATGATTTTTTCTATCCAAGGGCTTTCTATAGAATTTTGCTTTTTAGTGTATTATTTATGAGATTTAAATTGACAATTCATTATTTTTCATGATTCTCCTCATTGTATTTTTATTTGAGAAATAAAAACTTAAATCGTAAGAAGATATGAAATGAGTATTTTTATGAAAGCTTTTTTTTTTACCGAAATATTAATGATGTTATTTTACAAATATTTACTAATATCGTATTTTTTAGCCGCAACTTCTTATCATAAAAAGTTAATGAACTTTTATCATAAAGTTCTTTTAAAAAAGAATTTCTTTATAATTAAAAGACCGGAGATAAATTTGTGCAGAATGTGAGATATTAAATGATAAATATTTAAATATAAAAGAATATGTCCATTTATAACCTAGTATATACTAAAAATTCCAAACATTATTCTAGGAAATATGTTTTAGGCGGAAAAATTTGAAGTTTCGCCTATTCTTTTAGTAAATAGTGGATTGAACTAAAATTAAACCGGAAAAAACAGGGTCAAACCGTAAAATATTATAAGACGGTTATAACTAATTAGTTAAACCGTGAAACATTGTAAATGTCAATGTCCTTAACCGGTAAAGTCGATGACGACAATACTCATCACCTTGGTTAAGTCACGTTAGTAACATACTCTTTGTAACTCTCTTTCAATGATAAAACGAAAATAATATGAGACGTTATTTTTATCGGTTTAAATTTTGATTGTGACGTATATTATTATATACATGAGTTTTTATACTCGTTTTTAAAATATATTATATGTTTGAAAATGAGATAACGTTACCCGGTGGCACTCAAATTCAGTACCATCGGGGTCAGAATTGTAATTTACTTAGAATTTCCATTATGACTATAATAATTTGAATTTTAAATGAATTAATAATAAAGGGCAATTTAGGCAGTCCTTATATTTTATAAATAGTTGTTTTTGTGAAATATTTGTTAGAATTTCTGCAACTACTTAATGTATTTCGCCAGAAAATTACGTGTATTGTTAGCATTGCATTAATCTTAAGCCATTAACATTAGAGTTGGACTATTGGAGGAAATGGTTTCTGTAACATCCCGGCCCAAACCGTTTTGTCCTCACTCATGAGGATCTCGGGAACCATGACCATAAAAGAAAGCGCACCTTGTTGATATGAGTATTATTTCCAAACCCTTTAAGCACTAGTCATTTAAGCCTAACACTATACCTCTTCAATTAACGTGGGGCGTTACAATCACCCCCACTTGAAGAGCGCAACATCCTCGTTGCGCATGTGAGCATAACCGCTAACCCATAATCCTCCCCCGCTAGGTGGGCGATCACAATGGAGTGTATAACAACTGCCTCCCATCACCACACGGTCGCAGGGTTGCTCTGATACCACTTGTAACATCCCGGCCCAAACCGAGTCGGGAGCAGTTACTTATGATAGCTCACCAGGCTCTGTACATGGCCCACAGATCAACACGGGTCCTTTATAACGCATTTTGTCCTCACTCATGCGGATCCCAGGAACCTTCCCATAAGATCACCCATCCTAAGACTACTCCCAGACAAGCACGCTTAACTGTGGAGTTGTTTTGCATGGATGACCATAAAATAAAGTGCACTTTGTTCACATGAGTAGTACTTTCAAACCTTTTAAGCATTAGTCATTTGAGTCTATCACTAAACCTCTTCAATTAACATGGGGTGTTATAGTTTACTTAAATATCAACGATCCTAATTGAATTCTTTGACGCAAATATTCAGTATTGGGGATCGAATTAGACTCGAATATGGAAAACAATAAATGATGATACTGATCCTAAGCTCGAATAAACCGAAGTTGATCCATAGTTGAACATAATTTAGTCAGACTTGATATAAATCCATCGTAAATAACTCGTCTCAAACTCGATTAACATGATATGTATCCAATCATCGAATAACAAAGGATGACAAAGAAGTTGACATTATTGTTACAAAAAAGATGGCGAAGTAAGATTATTTATCACACAAAACATGACAAAAGTCGAGATTATCGATCTTAGTCCAGAATATAGTATATCGAAAAGTGACAATTAGTTACACTTTCACCTTACTAGTACTTGTAAGATTGTTGTTGAATTGCCATGAAGATGATAATTCAACATATAATTACTTCACTTCTAAGCTTTTAATTTGATGTCAACATTGTCAGGTATTCAATATTTTCTCAAAATTTCTTAATTGTTTAATGGGTAAGGAAGATAATCCACGAAGATTTTGTATAAATTAGGGAAAATATGTGAATAAGGTTTAGTGATAAGATCCTAACTAAATTCGATAGATTGGAATTTACATTTTTACCCTAAAGGTTTGGCGCATGTTTGAAAATTAGTTTCAATTTTTTTTTTCCTTTTTCAAAATTAGGGTGGTGCCGAATTTTGGTACCACCGAGTGGCGCCCAATCGCTATAAAAGTAAGTTGTGTTTGTTTAGTGGTTTCGTATACAAAGGAAAAATGTTGTTTAAACACTAGTGTTGGTATTTTTTTTATAAAAAAAAAGTATTTGTCTGTCTGTGTTAAGTTAGTAATTAGTGGATTAATTGAAAGGTGTTTTTATTCCGGGAATTAGGTTTGGTACATTGTACAGCTTTGTCTACTTGTGAATTGTGATGCTTAACATGCGCCGATCTAGACTTGATCAACGGTTGAGATTTATTTGGTTACCACCAAATGTAGTCAATATGGGATAGTCGCTTTTATGATAAGATTTTTACATCTCAAATTCTGATTTTAAACCGTCATTTTCGTCTAAAGTTTTTAGATGGGTTATATTATTTTATAGTCATGTATGATTATATATAAAGTCTGACATTGATTGATATTCAACATATTATTATTATAAAAAAAAAAGATTGTAAACTCTTGTGTACATTTTTATGATCGTCGTGATAAAAATAACCAAAATTTATTCAATTTATTGGCTAAATTATTCTCAGCCTAATAAAATGTAATCGTATTTTAATTAAGTCTTACTCGTGTAACAGTATAATCTGACCATGAATCTTAATATACACAAGTTTTCATATAAAGTTTTTCTATGGTGTGCAACGGTTTTATATGAAACATATAAAGTTACTTCTGAACTTCAATGTGCTTACAAAATTAAAAATCCATAGATTTAAAAGTTGTAAGGGTTTTTTTATTTTTATAATTTATTTAATATATTTAATTTAAAATTATAATGCTTACTTTATAATTAAAGCTTGTAGAATAGATAATGAAATGGAGTTGGTGCGTAATAAATGAGAAAATAGGGGGAAGGGAAGAGTGGGTTTGATGATGATGGTGATGGGGAGCACAGCAAAACAGGGGGTCACCAAACTTGGCAAGTCTAAGGGGGACAACTTACTCTCTTTTCTATTTCTTTGCCGGCTCATTCATGACAAACCCTTGTCATCCTCCCACATTTCGCATCATTACCCTCCCTAATCTTTTCTTTAACCCCCTCTTTCATCAAAATAGATTCTCTCCATTTCTTTCTCTCCATTTCCTCTCTTAAACACATTTAATAATATTTTTCTCTCCACACTTCATTATCCCTTTATTTAATAGAATCCGATCTGGACCACCGAAAGGAAATGGCCTCTCCATTTCTTTTTAGGAAATGGAGAGAAACCCTCCTCCTCTTTAATTACCCCTCAAATTCCATATTATCTTCCCTTTATTAGTGGGCACAGATATTAAGGAGAATAATAAAATAAGAGTAAAAGAGTTGGGTGGGGTTTGGTAATAAGAGAGAAAGATGAATAATTAAAAGTTAAATAAAGAATTGTAGGGTCAAAACATTAAGGAAAGTAATAAAATATGAGTTAAAGAGTTGGGTGGGATTTAGTGATAGGAGAGATGGATGAATAAAATAATAATAAAAAATTTTAAAATAAGAAAGGGAAGAAAATCTGAATAATTCGTTTTAGAAAATAGGAAGAAAATATAGAATAGGAGGGAGTATTACATTTCTTTCATTGCCTATCTTAGACCAACCAAAATACTTCATTCCTCGACCTTTCACTAACCTATGGAGTTTAGAGTACCCTTATTGAGAGCATCCACAATAGAGAGGATGTTATCTTCCTCCTATTTTTTCACTCCTCCTCTATTTTTTCGACACCTCATTTTCTCTTTCATCAATCTCATTTCTCACCATTATCATCCTCTTCCATTATTTTTTTCCCACAATAGAGAGGATCCTCTCATATTACATTTTTTACTTTAAATAATCTCAAAATTCTATAAAAGATAAAATAAAAGAATTATTTTGCAAAAGACAAATAATGATTGGTTTGTGGGCACTAAGGCCAATGTAAGCTTTCCTCTAAAATTAGAGGAAAATAGAGGAAGTAGGCATCTTCCTCTTGCTAAGAGAATGGGTAACATGTGCCTCACAATAGAGAGGATATCCTCTTAGAGGAAAGAGAGTGTTAAGAGGATCTCTCATCCTCTCTATTGTGGGTGCTCTGAAGAGGAAGTACACTTCCTCTAGACAATTTTCAATTTCTTCATCCTCTTCCTTTTTTTTCTCCACATCAAAGAGGATACTCCTTTCCTCTTTGTTCCACCTTTTAAGTAGACTCTACCACTCATTTTCTCTCTTGTATGACACTTGGGCCAAGTCAAAAACATCCTCTATAACTAGAAGAAGTCTTCCTCTTCCTCTTTAAAGAGGGTGCAAAGAGGATGTTGCCACATTGAAGAGGTGGTGGTACTTGATTGTTGAGGAGACGTAAGACGGTTGGGAAACCGTCTTGCGCTCGGGTCGCCCTTTGGGGGCTTCCCACTCCAAAGGGATATGAACATTAATGGCTTGAGTCACGGAGGGACTCGTGTGGTTGAGGCACGACGTCTGGCAGGGGAACCGGTTGGCTTCTGGATCCGGTACGTCTGAGCGTGTCTCGGTACCTTTGTGTGAGGTGTGGTTTCGTGGGCGTGTCCCGGTACCAATATGGTGATTGCATAATCGAGTCGCACTCACATGATTAGGTCGCATCTATGCTTATCGAGTCATGTCCTATGTTTGTGTATTGAAGCTGACGTTTGTTATGTCCGTGTAAATGTCACCTATTTTTGAGGTGGCATGTGTCGATCGATATGATATTTCCGATCATATGGGGAGCAGTTGTTTACAGGTTAGCCTTGGTAGCATGCAGGAGAAGGGAAGAACCGCGATGACATTTGTGGACGCGGGCCCACGGGGGCGAAAAGCGAAGCAAACTTTTCTTTGTTGCATTTGTGGAGTCGCCACCAATTTATTGTGGAAAATTGGAAACCGTTCGAATACATCGTGCCATGTCAAGACACAAAGTAGTGACATGAATACCAAGAACTCGTTATCCTTAGCATTGTATGTCTAGAATGACTCTCGTGGATGTCAATAAATACGGATGTTCACAGAGATCTGGGGTAAGGGGTGAGGGTACGTATTAGGAAGCTCTTTTGATCGAACACCTAATCTCGCTCGCCTCGATAACGGCCTCTACTAATGATTAGGGAAGTTATTTATATTTGATATATTGTCGATTTATATGCATGCAATGCAACATTCATTAGATTAATCCTAGCATGTGAGAATGAACTAAGTCGGTAAATACGTAATTTAACATGCAATTGAGTCGAAGTAGAGATTTAAATTGATTACACGTGAGAGTATACAAACAATAATAAAGAGTAAAGAAATACAATAAATAAAATTACAATAATTACAACGGGTTAATTGATTTATGTCGAAAATACATTTAAAACGGATGGTTTTAGAAAAGAAAGAATGAATAAATAAACGGACAGATTATGAGTGATAATACGATTAATAGTTAATTAAATACGTAATTAATAAACTAGGTCAAGGCAAAAACGGGAGTTCAGGGACAGAACTCAATCAGGAACAGGCGCAACAGAGCTGCGTCCCTTGGAAGAGGCGCAGCAGTCGCTGCGTCTGTTCCTTGGCTCAGTTTTGGCTGTGAAGCCGGAATTGCATCTCGTTAATGTTCGTTGGTGATTTTAATGCTTGATTATATTATTTGACTCGGATGAAAGTGATTAACAGATTATTTACATATGAGTGAAGTCATAAAAACAGTAAAACATGGATAAAAACTAATTAGGATGAATTATATACAAGATTAATAAGGTTATTATAAATATAAATTAATTAGGTTAAACAGGTTGTTAAGACGGATTAATGATGACAACGATAAATAACAGCTGAAATATATCAAAAGAGGAATTCCAGAGATTCAATATTGAGGAATCGAATCTCTAAAAACCGAATTTGATTTGAATGACGAAAACTCGCAAATATGAATTATAAGGGATTTAAGTCGGGAATTAAAAGATGAATTAAATATTAATAACGAATTACATGTTAAAATTATCATACTAGAATTATCGTGTTAAAAGAACAATGAACAATTGAAGACGAAACAAAACAATAGGACGAACAGAAGACGAAGGAAGAAGAAAGGAAGCGAGAATGCACGGCCTCGGGAAGAGGCGTGGCGAGTCTTGCGTCCCTTCAAGAGGCGCGGCGATTCTTTGCGTCCTTTCTCGACGGCTGTCTTCTGATAATCCGTAAAAAGGGTTTTAAAACAAGGGTTTACAAATCGGTTTTAAGAATATTTTTGACATAAATCTTACAATTGTGATTACAAAAATAAATAACAATAATAAAAATAGGGATTATACACCCTCAGACTTACATGTTTGACGAAACGAGATGAACTAAGTTAACGTTTAGTGATGCTCGACTCGAATGTACGACGAAAGTGCCCTCTAGGAGGAAAACGATTAAGATTGATTAAGTTGATTGATTGTGGAGTTGGTCAAATTGGTCGGTCATGCAAAACGAGGCTGGTACTCAGAAGGATCCGAGCTTACGTGGTCGAAAGTTCAAGCTTGTAGACGCCAAAAAGTAAGAACATGGTCTAGAATGCAAAGGGAGAAGAGAAGGGCGGACACTCGCGTGAGAAATATGTGAGACCGAAGGTCTCTATTTATACTAATCACACGGAGGAAATTAGGGTTTTCGGAGAAACTTTGGAAGTGAATCTCGAAAAGATACGAAAGATACGTGAAAATCGAGGAAGAGGCGCGGCGATCGTAATGCGTCTCTTGGAAGAGGCGCAGCACCTGCTGCGTCTTTTCCTAAGTGGTTTCCTCCTGCGGAAGAAAGATTTCCGTGTTTCTATTATGGAATAGCGGATTAATCTTATTTCCTTAATATTTTATATGATAATCTCGGGACATATGTTACCAAAGATCAAAAGATTGGAAAATATATGGAATAGAAATATCTGGAACGTTCCAGAACATTCTGACTCGGCATTTTAAACGGTTATTAGAAAATGAAGACGGTTTTTGACCCGGACTCCAAATGTACTCTAATTACTGCCAAAACGACCGTATCGGCGCGTAGATGGCGACTATGAGGTAGACACAAGTATTTGAGCTATCACTTGACGATAAACTTACGAACTGTCACAAATCGTTCCGTGTACCAAACATGCGACCCAATCATCACCGGGTGGTTTGCGGGAGGTGCAGAAATAAGGTATTTACAACATTCTAGTCGAGCATAGTTGATTAGATTAGTATAGTAGTCATAAGTTATATTATATATTTCATTTATTCATTTATGTTTACATAATCCACTAAATACTTTATGGGATATTCTCTCGTGTACCCCCGAACTTTTTCGTTTTCTATGGTGTACCCCTCTTTTTTCGCAAAAAAACTTTGACCGACAATAATTCTCTGTTACGAGTTCAGAAAACGGTTATTTTTTTTTTCAAACCAATTATCTCGTCAAGGCCTTCAATTTGGAAAAAAATTCGCCGCTTTTTGAACTCGTAGCCGGTAGTTATGGTTGGTCAAACATTTTTTAACGAATAAACTTTGACCGACCATAATTCCCGTCTACGAGTTGAGACGTCGGTGAATTTTTTTTCAAACGGAAGACCTCTTAAAGACGGTCAATTTGGAAAAAAAGTTTATCGTATTCTGAACTTGTAACCCAGAGTTATTGACAGTCAATTTTTTTTTGCATGAAAAGAGGGGTATATCATAGAAAATGAAAAAGTTGAGGGGTACAAGAGAGAATATCCCATACTTTATTTATGTTAATCGTTTCTTAATTTCAACTCCGATTTCACGGACTTGGGAAACAGAGATAGTAACATTCCCCAATTACCTTGCCCGGATAAGAAGGGGGTGTTACAAGAACACTTTAAATGTGGCACCATATAAGTAATGTCTCCA
The DNA here is from genome assembly GCF_048544455.1 of Silene latifolia. Classification (NCBI taxonomy): domain Eukaryota; kingdom Viridiplantae; phylum Streptophyta; class Magnoliopsida; order Caryophyllales; family Caryophyllaceae; genus Silene; species Silene latifolia. The sequence goes on along the minus strand of NW_027413201.1, from coordinate 115,990 downwards.
AATTTTCAAGGCAAAGACTACAGCTCCCAACCCCAAGTCATGGGTAGGGTAATTCTGCTCATATGGCTTCAACTGACGTGAGGCATAAGCAATCACCCTCCCATCTTGCATAAGTATACATCCCAAACCATTATTTTAATGCATCTGTATACACTTCAAAGTTTCATTTCCATTTGGTAAGGCTAGGATAGGGGCCGTGGTCAAACGCTCCTTTAAGGTTTGGAACGCCTTCTCACAACCCTCATCCCACCTAAATTTATGCTCCTTCCTCATCAGATTAGTCATTGGTCTAGCAATTTTTGAGAAGTCCTTTGCAAACCTCCTATAGTAGCAAGCTAAACCCAAAAAGCTTCTTATTTCAGCTACATTCTTCGGTGCTCGTCAATTAAATACATCCTCAATCTTGCTCGGATCCGCAGAAACTCCATTTCTTGACATTATATGGCCCAAAAATGCTACCTTTTTCAACTAAAATTCACACTAAAAAAATTCGGCATATAACTGGTTGTCCCTGAAAGTCTTGACAAATTGAGTATAAATGAACTCTAACATGGACTCAATGGGTTTGGTGTTTTCTTACGATTGGCATGTAACCTTTTGGGCTTTGAAAGTAGATTAGATTATGTATTTGGTGGATTTTTGTGTAAAGCTGAACACAGGGAGTCCGGCTACAGGTGTATACGGAGTGAAACTTATCTTATTTGAAGAGACCATCGTAATACAATTTATTACAAAATCATTTTATCTTATATCTTATAAAAAAAGAGAATAGTACGCTGACACTACTTTTGAGGTGCTTGTACCCTCTGCTGACATCATTATTTACGGAAATGCCACCGACTTGATTTAGTTGATCACCGCCTGATACTTTACCTTGCTCTGTTATATTCACCATTACTCACCATCCTAGATTTCTTTCCTTTCACTCACATATCCACAATCATCAGAAGCTAACAATCAATAGCAAACATCCCTCTTACTTAAATTTAATCCGATGAAACCATAGTAAATTGAATTTAAACATTTACAAATTTCAATTCCGCTCAAATTGTACAAAGATTATATTGCACAAATACAATAATACGGAGTACCAAACTCTATACCAACTCAGAAAGTAGATAAAAATGCGATCTTTGAGAAGTCCCAATCAAGGGGGAAATAACATCATGAACCCTAAAAAAAGGCTTTCAACACCGATCAGCTCAGTACACAATTGAAGTTCACGATTTTGCGAATTTATTGTTACCTATTCTGGTCAGTTTCGTACCTTTAGATTTGATTTTTTCATTCTGCAATGGTTTAAGGTTTTTTAAAATTTTTTACACATATTTTCTTATCACAAACTTAGTTTCTGATTATGCTCATCAGCTGTTCGGTGAATTGTCCCAACTAAAAATCTAATGCTTTTTCTTTCAAGCCCTTATCCCTTTTTTCCGCATTCATTTTCTATGTTATGGTACATAGATTTCGGTCTTCTAATTACCTGATGATGTTAATTTCTTTTACGATTCAAATCAAATGTGGCCTTACCTCAGTATGGATAAATGAAAGATGGTTTTCCGTTTTCGTAATGAATCTGTCATGGGCGAAGACATGATCTTTTGATTATGTAAATAGCTAATGTTTACAAAAGTAATGTACAGGCCACAGAGATTCATTGGTTCTACTTCACTCTATGTTCTGTTTCGTGCACAGTAATGATGCCGAAAAGCTTGTATGAGAGTGTCATGAGACCAACTCATTCACCATGTCTATCGTGAAACCGTCTTATGTAAGGCTCGGGGACATATTTTGCTCTTATTTATTTTCTGTCTTTGTCACTGCGTATGTAAAATCATGGTTATGTTGCGTCATAGTCAGGACGTAGAAAACACTCAAGAGTAACGGTTTGTGTTATCGTCTTCCGCTTTAAATGTTTGGGATCAATTATTAGCGGAAAGGCCAAAATACTACTATATCGTTCCTGTTCCTCGGTTCAACAACATCTTGTTCAAAGACAATGTTAGGCATTGTAATGGTTCCATTCATCGGGATTATCCAAATGATGATCACATTCATAAGGATCGGTTAGTCTTGCTGAAGACGGGTCGGAGCAAGTGACGGGTAATGCCACTCACAAAACGGATAGGGGGACAAGGTGGGGGCACCCCCATGTACTTCCCTCTCTCCTCTATTTGGGTCATTTGTGAGAGGAAATGGTATCCGTCACTCCGGAGTGACGGATATGTGCCATCTTCAATGAGATTTTGTGCATAAGGATAGAGCTAATGGTACATTGAATGGGGTTTATAGTGGCCGTAGCAATGTCGTCTTTAAGCATGTTTATTTCGAGGTTTTATGTACGTACAGTTTCCTTTTTTTAGAAATAAGGTCATCTGATCATGTATGGTAGCACTGAGGACAATGCATATAGAAACAGGCTGTATCACCTTTGTTTTTAGTCGAGATCGCCGGTTGTATGCGACATCCGACATTGCTACGTGAATAGGATGATTTGCTTTGTCTGTTTGATTAGTCAATGGTGTCTTATACAGTTATTTTGTTGTACGAGTTTCGAGTAAGCCTCTTGTTCTTGGTGTATATATATCAGTTGAAGGTTTGTTAAAATTAACCACCCCTCCACCCTTCTCCTGCAGATTGTCTATAGGGACCAAGGTAATAGTACTCCCTCTATCCCGGTAATTTGTTTACCTTTGATTTTGGCATGAAGATCAAGGAAAGAGAAAGGGACAATTATTACATGACAAATAGACCAAATTAAAAGAGTGTATGATCAATAGTCCATCCAAGGCATTCCTAAAAAATAAATAATAAGAATTGATTGAGATAGCCAAAATGGAACTTCGGTTTTAGACTTGGATCCCGGAAAACTTCATTGCATGTATAGTAGTTAAGATCGCATGTTCCACTTTTGTATTCCATCTCCTGTCCCATTACTTTTATTTTGCGACAAAACAACATTCACATAATAAAATTAATAGCAATTTCTGTTTATTTAATGATGTATCACAACTCACAAGAGGGTTATAGTGGAACACGAGATGGGATAAAAAATGGGACAGAGAATCCGCTCTCTTAATTACTCTTCCTGTAAAAGAAATTTTTTACGTGTTATCCCTGTGTTCTCCGAATTCCGAATTCTAGCAGATGTCGCTGTATACATTTTTTTACATTAGCTAAAATTAGTCCGTCAAAGGAGTAAAATTGCGAATACTCGACTTCCTTTACCATGCTATTTACAAGAGTTCTTAAGCAACTAGAGTGGGTAATATGTTGTGTATCGTAACTACAATACACTAAAGACTAAGCCACCAGACATGAGATAGGACCTAAAGTTGAACTTCTTTCAATTTCGGATGACGATTGAACAATTACGAACATTGACGGCATCAAAACAATAATGTTAATTGAACATTAGAACGTAAGGGATATAATAATTGAATAATATATCTTGTGTGTGTTTTCTATACGTTTTATTGTATGTAAATAAAATTAGCTCTTCAATATTTTTCGTATCGACGTTTAATATTTCCTTATATCGTTGGAATTAAACAATTATAGTATAAGCAACAGCAAACACTAACGCTAATGCGACAAGTTTGAAAAGTTAGATATCGCGTGCTGCGCACGCGAATTTCCAACTAGTATAAATTAAAAGTCAATATGATATCACAGGTAATAACATACATACGTGAGTATCACAGTAAAAGGTAAAATGACTACGTTTATTTGAGAATAAGTGTGAAACTAGTGAAACACTTTGATTCTTACCTACTCTCTATGTTCCGGTGATATGTTTACTTTTTTTTTTATTTTGTGAGAGAGAAATAAAGTAAGTGTAAACATCACTGAGACGGAGGGACTAAGTTATTGAAAATTAATCTCTTAATAATTTGATAAGAGACCGTCTCTTAAATTTTTGTGTTTGACAATTTACCAATTAAACTTATCCGAAATTTTAGTACCCGAGTGAAAATAATCTTTTATTTAGGCCCTGTTTGGTAAAACTGAAAAAGGTACACAAACACGAAAAAGTACACGAAACTCGATAAGGTGATTGAAATTAAAAGGTACTGAAAAGCTAATCAAAATTGGAAGGCGATAAGGTAGGTGATTAATTGTAAAGTGTTTGGTAAAACTAATCGAAAAGGTAATCGATTTTTGTAAAATGACATAAAAGGAAATTAATAATTATAATAAATTAATTTAAATAAAGGGTAAATATGTAAAGTAGAACATTTCAGCTACCTGAAACTTTAAAAAGCTACCTGGAGTAGCTTTTCATTTCAGGTACCTGAAAAGTCATTTCAGCTACCTGAAATGACTTTACCAAACAGCACTAGGTAAAACAACTACTTGAAATATTAGTCAAATCAAGTTGTTTGGTCAAATCAGGTACCTGAAATGTCTTGCCAAACATAGCCTTAATGCCCCTGCAACGTGAACAACGAGAAAATCTTATACAAGATTATCTCATGTAACACATGAACTTGATGTTGGTGTCTGCCCGTGTATAGTACTAACTACTATGTAAGATACAATCTCATATAATAATTAATAAATAATGAGTTAACTAGAATTCCATTTCGCAAATGTTGCTTATTACAGATTTTTTTTTTCTTCCTCAATTTCAGTCTTAGTAAAATTTTACGTAATTTTGTTTGTTTTCACATTAGATATGAGAAGGTATATGGGTAGTCTTACATAAAGTTAAACAGTTAGTCTTGCCGAAGACGGGTCGAAGCAAGTGATGGATAATGCCACTCACAAAACGGATAGGGGGACAAGGCGGGAGCACCCCATATACTTCCCTCTCTCCTCTATTTGGGTCATTTGTGAGAGAAAATGGTATCCGTCACTCAAAAGTAACTGATACATGGTCTTCAATGAGATTTTGTGAAAGTTAAAATGGAGCAGCTAACTATAGCAAGTCATTGGTACGTGGACCACCAGACAAGCAGGTCGTATTTGAAGCCCAAAATTGACGGGCCAATTCACACTTTACAGTTTACATGGTGGTCGAAACGTAATTGTTCACTACTTCATGGCTGGCTGTCCAATGAGAAGATGTAGAAATAAACAAAATGCACGAAAGAGAGCAACATGTAGAAATATTTTGGATTTTAGGATATATTTCAGTTTTGGCAATGTCTAAATTTGGTCCATCCCAAAGACTTTAGGAAAACTTTGGTGATATATGTACTTACTACTAGTTGGTACGATATTTATCTAAAAGGACGATATGTAGATGGTATTGAGACTTTTATGAGAGACTGGGAGTAAGGTAGGTTTTAAGATTTACTGTCTTTGTCTCGGTTATTTGTTGTCCTGGTTAATTGTTGTCCTTTCTATTTTAAAAATAAGTTTGATGAACAATTTGATCTTTTACACTTAATTTATTCTACTTAGCATTTAATAATTGGTCAATTCCTTTTTTTTTGGTCTTTGTGCCAAAGTCACAGGACAACAATTGTTGACCGTGATAGAGGGAGTGATTAATAGATATTTGTAATTAATTTTACTATGGAAGATAATGTTGATTTTGGGGCGGTAGGGCAAATTAAAGAGGTGTAGATGTGAAACATACGTAGTAGCTCAGTATTCCCACTCTAAAATATATGTGTTGTGTTAATGAAAAAGAAAATAGCTGTTGGGGAGCACGAAAGGACGCATGCAGTTATATAAGAACTTACAGTATATATATGGGCCGGGTATCAATCAAAGTAGCAAGTACTAGATAGAACTGGGGGGGAATGGAAATTGGAAAGCGTCGACACACAATGCAAGCCGTTGTTACTTGTTACTTGTTACTTGTTGCACCAAATTAAAGCATGCAATCATTTCTCTGTTTTCCCTTCATTTTCTTTGTCACCAATTATGGTTCTATAAATTGTACATGCAAATTGGTAATGACGTACGTACAGTACTTTACTGGAGGTAATTAGCTTGGGTGCAGTGGGAAACAGTCAGTGGTGTGTCATTAGGCATCCCATCCGTAAGAAAATGACAGAACTAAATATACATGTGTGTGTGTATTGGGCTTTAAATAATGGACCAGTTAGGCGGCCGCCCCGGGAGACATCACCAACATAAACTTGGTCAATTTGGGCTTTCTTCTTTCCTCCTTATTTTTTCACGCTCCCAACATTTTTCGCCATCCTACACACTACCATTTTGTCGGCTACTAGTCCACATTTTTTCTTTCTTTTATCTTTAATCTAAAGTTTTATTCCATTAACCCTTTTTTTTGTAACGTTTCAATTTTTGTTATCAACTTGTACGTACCTACCATTCTTTATTTTGGCTTGCAACTCGCAAGTCTTAGATAGGGTTCTAGTGTTGTACTACTATATTTTTGTTTGCAGAATTAAGATTTCAAGTAAATGATGGAAGTCGATTAAAATGTAACTTTTATAATCTAAATTAATATGTTATATTCTCATAATGAACATATAAAGATATATCCCAAGGATTAAAGAGAAAATTTTACCGCACGACGAATAGGTCTGTCTTACTTTACGACTACGAGTGTTGGGCCGTGAAACATTGTCACATTCAAAAGATGAGTGTGGCGGAGATGCGTATGTTGAGGTGAATGTGCGCCCATACAAGGAAAGATCGATTAAGGAATGAGATGATTAGGGAAAAGGTGAAATTGGTGCCAATAGAGGACAAAATGATGGAAAACCGACTAAGATGGTTTTGCCATGTGAGAAGGAGACATATGGATGCACCAGTTAAGACTTAGGAGGCTGGAGATCTGGGGAACAGAAAATGTTGCTATGGGTAGAACCGTAGAGGGAGATCAAAACAGACATGGCTGAGAGTGATACAACACGATATGAGATTTCTCGGGTTGGATGAGGGAATGGTGACGGAGAGGGCACAATGGAGGGCAAGAATACATGTGGATTTTTAGTATTTGACTTTATTTGATGTTTTTATTTAATTTTTAAATAAATTATTGTTCTTTTCGGATTTATTACACTTTTTAGTTTTTATCAACAACTTTCTAATATATTAATACTTGGTTCACTTTTAAGGTATTTCCGGACCCTTAAGTTTTACTTCGATTTTCAAAATCGTTTTAATCTTTATTCTCGATTTAAATTTTAAGTTTTTATAAAATAAATTCGGATTTCGATTTTAAAACCTATAAGTTTACCTGACTTTTTGTATTATGTTTCACTCCCCTTTTGTTTTACACTTTTTTTCTTTCTATTTTTTCGCATTGAGGTGTGCGTTCACCCATGAACGATTCTAAAGGATGATTTATGTCAATCGACCCCAAATTATTTTGGGATTAAGACTCTGATGATGTTGTTGTTGTTAAATACTTAAACATCTTACATGAAATAGATTTAATAACTTATGCGTCTTGCATTGCTAGACGACAATCTCTATCAGCTCTCGCTAGAGGTGACTTTTTGTGTTATTAGGAGAAGGTTCAATAATCCATAATGACTTTTGACCTTCACTACGACGTACTCCCTCCATTCAACTCCACATTACAAGTTTGCTTTTTCACGTTTGCCATCGCGTGTTTTACGCGGTAAATATATTTAGCTACGTATTTGCAAAAATTATACTTCGTAAAAGTTAGATATTCTTAATGTACCTCGCTCTAAAGACGAATCAAATAAGATTCTACATGAATATATTTCAACTTATGTATTGAGAAAAAATCGACATTGAGTGTTCACTTGTAAATAGTGTACAAAAGAGAAACTTGTAATGTAGAGTTGAATGGAGGCAGTGGTGGAGCTAGGGGGCTAGCAGAGGCGGTCCCCCCCCTGACGGATGAAAATTTCGAAGTTTTTAGTTAAGTTTTTCGAAAAATTTTCGAGGGTACCTTATGAAATTAGTCGTTCGTCCCCCCTAAAATTTTTCGCCCCCCTAAGCTCAATTCCTGGCTCCGCCACTGATATGGAGGGAGTATATAACTATATTTTTTTTTTTTGAAGGGAAGACCACAAGGTCTCACTATATTAAACTCAAATCGAACAAAACAGCATCGTTCGCCTTTTCAGGCAAAACATCAGACCAACATACTCTACCGACTACTCTAGGCTGACAATGAGCTAAAATATGCGCTACACTATTGTTCAAACGACTAGTAAACGACCAACAAACAGAAGTAAAGAAAGAACACAAAGCTAAAACATCATCAACGATAAGGGAGAAATCGCTTCGACCCTTCGTTCTCTTCCTCAAAGCCTCCACGACCATTAGACAATCGCTTTCGACGACGATATGTTGAATGCCCCTTCGTCTTGCCTCCTGGAGACCCTCATAGACCGCCAAAGCTTCAGCTACATGTGGGTCTAAGACTTGATCTCGCACCTCCGACATACCCCACTGTACCCGACCTCGTTCATCACGGCACACCACCCCTAATCCCGTACCATCACCTTCCTTTACCCCGGCATCAACATTGATTTTGACAAAGCCCTCCGGCGGTACGTTCCATGCTTTTCCACCCTTCTCATTCTCTTCTCTTACCCTTCCACAGCCCTTACGTCCCAGCAACGCCCCTCCCCCTTCCGTCTCCTCCATCACGTCCTTTGCCCTTCGGATAACCACTAAAGGATTCACTTCTTGGTCATCGAAAACAACTTTGTTACGGTGTTCCCATATCGCCCAACACCCGATCATGAACATAGCATGCTCCCTACCACCTAGCTCTCCCCAAACCGCCTCCACCCAATCCCGAATTCATCCTCCATCAACTCCTTCAACCCCCACCCCTAGACCAATCCAAGCACGCTTCGCCACAGCACAGTCACGAAACAAGTGTAAGCTCGATTCATTAAAAGAATTGCATAAAGAACAAAAAGAAGACTCACCTCGAACTCGAGAAGCAATATTTGCCCTTGTCGCTAAGGCCTCGTTGCAAAGTTGCCAAAAGAAGAGCTTTACTCGGGGCCATACCGGGATGTTCCAAAGCCGCTTCCATAACCATTTTTCTCGCTCCCATTCCGACACTCCACCCACTTCCATATCATGAGCATTCCCAGCAAGATGTCTATAAGCCGATCTAACCGTGAAACATCCGTCCTTCTCACCCATCCAAAACCAAACATCCTCCGGCCTATTCGTACTAAGACGCACGTTTTTAACCCGCTCACATTCGAAAGGCAGCAGCAACGACTCCAGTAACTCCACATTCCAGCCCCCGCCATCCTCCCTAATCAGCTCCGAGACCAACATGTGCTCCTGTCCCACGACCTGCGGTGATAGGATCCTACCTGTCCGAGTCTTGGGCAGCCACGAATCAAGCCAAACTCGCGTTGTCAGCCCATTGCCAATCCTCCTTCTCCATCCATTACCAAGAGCGTTCCTAGCCTCCACAATACCTCTCCACGTGTAGCTAGGATTTGAGCCGAGACACGCAGACATCACATCTCCCCCCGGGTAATACTTCGCACTCATAACCCTCGCCCATAAGCTTTCTGGTTCCGTTACAAGCCTCCACACTTGCTTGCCTATCAACGCCAAATTGAACATGTGAAAATCACGAAACCCCATTCCTCCAATACTCTTAGGCCGGCACAAACGCTTCCAAGACACCCAACTAATACCTCTCTTTCCCTCCTCATGACCCCACCAAAACCGGGAAATAAGAGATCTAAGCTCGACACAGAATTGCGCAGGAATTTTAAAAATGCTCATCACATAGGTAGGAAGTGAATTGGCCACAGCCTTTATAAGGACCTCCCTACCAGCCCTAGACAACATTTTCCCACGCCACCCGTTCGCCTTTTGCTCAACTTATCTCTCGAATAATATCGCAAGGGCCTTTTAGACCGGCCCACCACCGTGGGAAGGCCTAAATACCGTGATTGCTCGACTACTTCCGCAACACCCAATCTCGTCGCGATTACTCCGCTTCTGTATCGGCACCCCCTTGCTAAAAGATACAGTCGTCTTATCCAAGCTCACCAGCTGTCCCGAAGCATCCTCATATCGGTGTAAAATATCATTAATTTTATCAGCTTCACCAATATTAGCCCTCGCAAAAAATATACTATCGTCTGCAAACAGCAAATGAGACACAGCTGGCGCAAAATTTGTAATCCGAATCCCATGCAAACACCCCGTCTCAACAGCCCTCCGCATTTGACTGGATAACACTTCCGCGCAAAGAATAAATAAATATGGTGACAGAGGGTCACCCTGTCGCAATCCACGAGACGGTCTAAATTCGGATGAAGGATGCCCATTAATTAAAACCGAGAAAGAGACCGTGGTCACGCATTCCATCACCCGTGATATCCAAGCCCTATCAAATCCCATCGCATTAAGAACCCTCTCCAAGAAAACCCATTCCAATCTGTCATACGCTTTCGCCATATCGAGCTTAAGAGCCATGTATCCCTCCTTGCTTTGCGAATTCTTCATATGGTGAAAAATTTCGAACGCAATCATAACATTGTCTGAAATGGCCCGGCCCGGAGTGAAGGCACTCTGATTCTCCGACACTATCTCCCCAAGGAATTCTTTCAGCCTATTAGCCAGCACTTTTGAGACCAGTTTGTAGGCAACATTACATAAGCTGATCGGTCTAAAGTCGCGTATTTTATCGGGAGCTTTCTTCTTCGGAATCAGCACTATGTTTGTTTTATTGAGAGCCCTCGGTGATGATTCGCCCCTCAGGATAGCCAGGACCGTACTGATCACCTCCGTGCCTATATGTCCCCAATAAGTCTGGTAAAAAAGACCATTCATCCCGTCAGGACCTGGAGCTTTCAGCGGGTGCATCTGAGAAAGCGCTTCTAAAATTTCCTCCTCCTGATATTCACGTCGCAAGCCTCTATTCATCTCATCAGTAACTCTACTCTCCACCCCAGCAAGTAAATCAGGCGGCACCATTGGATTAGAAGCCAGGAACAAATTTTGGAAATACCCATTAGCCACTCGCGCCACCTCATCATCCCCAGTTCGAATAACACCCTCGTCGTCAACGAGCTTTGCAATAAAATTCTTTTGTTTACGCTCACCTGCTCGAATATGAAAGAATTTGGTATTTTTATCCCCGTCCTTCAACCACAGCGCTCTCGACCTTTGCCTCCAGTATTGTTCCTCTTGCTTTCTCAAATTGGCTAACTCGGCTATCGCCACGTCGTTTACGGACATTAGCCTCCGTTCTCTCCGCTGCATTAAGGGAATTCAAAAGCGCCGCTTGTTTCCAATACCACGCCCTATCTCGTGAAATGCTCGTCCCCTTCCAACGACGAAGCTCGGCGACATTCTCCCGAACCCGTACCAACGAACCCCTACCTCGTGCTATCCCTCTCTCCACTGCCTCCTCGCACTCCTCATTCCCGACCCACATTTGTTCGAATCTAATACATCGCTTCCGGGGTTCACCTTTCTCCCTACTATTTAAAACTAGCTTTATCGGAGCGTGGTCCGACCATTCACGATCTAAATAGAAGAGTCGCGCAAAAGGGAACATGTCCTGCCATAAAGCCGTACAAAGAACCCTATCAAGCATACACTGCCGGTTGTCTTCCCCCGATTGTCCATTATCATAAGAGAAATTGTACCCCTCCCATGTCACATCTTTAAGACCACAATCATCAATAGCAGCTCTGAAGTTATTCATTTGCCGTTGTGGTCGGCTTCCACCTTTCATCTCAGTCGAAAAGAGAATCTCATTGTAGTCACCTATACACACCCAAGGCAGTCGGGATTGAGTCCCCAACAGCCTTAATAATTCCCATGACAAATGACGATCGGATACCACAGGCCATCCGTAAAAACCCGTTACTCTCCAATCCCCTCCCTCCCCTTGGACAATAAAATCCATATGATGAACCGATGCAGAAACGAAAGAACAAGTCAGCTCCTTCTTCCACATCATCGCAAGACCTCCAGACCGCCCTAAACTATCTACCTCCATGCCAAAGTAACCATCAAACCTCTCCCTCACCCTCCTCATTTCACGACCACTCAATTTCGTTTCACAGAGAAAAAGAATGGCCGGGGCTTCTCTCCGTACCAAGGCACGGAGTGCAGTAACCGTGTCGGGGTTGCCCAAGCCCCGACAGTTGATGCTTAGGATACTCATTGGGCCCGGCGGGGTTGACCTCCGTCAACCTCCGCCTCAGGTATTAAGACGCCCCCGTCTTTGGATGATTTCGCTTTCTTCTGACTCCCTCCATCCACTTGCTCATCCCTACTCCTCTTCAAACTCCCCATAGCCAGCATCTTCGACAGTCCTCCCACCTCTCTCTCTTCTCTCCTCCCTTCCCCCTCTGGCCTTGCAAACCTCACCCATCCCCTAGAGTTCCCTCCTCCCCCTTTATCATTACCCGGCAAACCATCCAAGGAAATAATAGAGTTCCTCCCCAGCTGTCCTGCCTCCTCTCTAGATCCCACCTCTCCTTCCTCAAACTGCTCATCTAGCCTGCATCCAACATCACCAGTCTGCATCTCCCCCTGCCCCGTCACCACATCCACTCCCCCAGTCCCTTCGTTGAAGTGCACACCCCCCGTGTCACCTGCTATCTCCTCACTCCCCTTCTCATTATGACAGTGAGCAGGCCGCGTCTTTTTATTCCGCAGGTCAAGAGCAATATTTTTCAGTTTTTCTATCATATTTGTAATCGTCTCCTCAGACTCCTTCACACTCACCTCATCGAACTTAGCCCTTAGGTCTTTCGCAACCCTCCCAGAGCACTCCTTCGATGTTTTAATAACCTTCCAGGGCGAAGCTCTTAGCCATTCTCCAAACTTAAGGTCTTCGTCTTCATACGGACCATCTTCGCAATCTTTCTCCCCATGCCCAATCACGCCACAGCCATAACAATAGGTCGGTAGTCTTTCATATTTAACGCTGAAATTTACCGTACGTCCATCACGCATTCGAATAGGAATTTCTGCCTTCAACGGTTTCCTAATGTCATACAAAACCCTAACTCGTATAGCCCTATCAAGTTCAGGATTGGGGCCGTGTTCGAAGTGCATAAAATTGCCCAGACAATCCCCTAATCGTTTCGCATTTGACAAACTCGTTCTCCCAGCAAGAGGAAGATCGTAGATTCGTGCCCAAATAGGAAATAAATGTAGCGACGAATCAGTAATCTTACCAGATTGGTTAGGCTCATCGAAACACCACAAAAATTTGTCGAAATGCCATGGTTGCCCTTCCAACACCCTCGCTTTATCACGTTCTGATTCAAAGCGAAAGATAAATTTTTTCTCTTTCGCGTCAACCACATTACCCATGATCGGTTTTGATGGATTCCATAGCTTGATCATAGTTTCGATAGCCGCCTTTACGTTAACTGCCCTCGTTGCCCACAATTTCCCTACCAACAGAATCCTCCCTGTCTCCGTGACATCTCCATCCTCCTCCTCCCATACCAACGGATCCTCGGTTTCCTCCATCGGCTGTTTCCCATCCCGGTGAAGGCCCTTTGATCCACTCTCCATCGGCACCTGCACACAAAAACCACAAAGACAAAAACAAAAATCGCAGACCTACTCACAATCGAAACTGTGAGTAAATCCTCGAGAAGAGGAAGAGCAAAAGAGAAAATTTTGACAGAAACAAAGAAACGAAGACGGGAGCCCTAGGAAACCCTAGACCCTTGTTTTGTCTTTTTACTAACGTTGGTACAATTGGGATTTGAGAGTGTCGTTACGAGTATATAACTATATTTTAGTTATGAATTACTCCGTATTGTTTAGTCTTCCCGGCCGGAATAGTGAATACTCGATCTAACAGTTGACCGACCTTTGTTTTTACTTCATGATCCACTATTGGTCTCCAGCCACCCTTATAATTGTACTCCCTCCGTCCCGGTCAATTATTGTCTTCAGCTTGTGACGGATAGTGCCCGTCTTCAATAAGATTTTGTGAAAGAAAAGTGGTCATTTTGTTTCCTTTAAACAATGATAACACAAAACAGTAGAATAGATATTACTAATAGTTGAGTAGATATTATCAATATTAACCCCTTTTTTTTTCCATTTAGTAGAAGACACCATCATCAACATGCTTTACATATTGCCATACTTTTCTGTTCAAATGTCATTTTTTTCTTTACAAAAACAAACATAACAAATAAATACTCCTATAACCTCCTACCATCAATTAAGCACATGATTAGCACTATATGAATCTTATTTAAACAAGATAAATTATCTACTCTAATAAAAAACATTAAAATAGCCACCGGCCCACCACACATAAGTAGGACCCTGGGCCGGGTCATGCAATACCCAAACGGTACCTATAAATAATGCCGCTGTATTTGCTCACCTTATTTCTTAACCACTAAACCAGAATTTCAAATCTCATCCACATGAATTGAGCAAATTTAACTACTAACTGTTATAGGTGGACAAAAATGCGAGCCAACCCAACTCAGCCTGCCTTATGGGCCGTAAAACCATGGCCCACCAATTCACCCCAACATGCCCGCTTCTGCATCCAGACCTCACCTAAGCCACCCCCTCCAGCTTAGGCTTGTCAGAAAGTAAAAAAAAAAAAAGTCAAAAAATGTCTATCTTGATCGACCGCGAGCCAGACTTAACATAGCCCGCTTCCCCATCCGTTTTACACAAGTTTTTTTTTTTTTTTTTTTTTTTTTTTTTTTTAAAAAAAAATGACTAAGTTTGGGACCCACATTCTTGCTTAAGACAGTATTAACTGTCTTAAGTTTAAGACGGGTGAAATATCACTCCTGGCCACACGGGGGTATATAGAAAAACATTTTACCTTTTCCAATGCATTGTATTTTTGTCTTATTAATATATTTGATCCGTGTTAATTTCAAGCCAAATAATACCGTTTTACACATTATTTTTTTTTTAAATGGCCAAGTTTGGGACCCACATTCTTCCGTACTACATCCCGGACAAGTAGTATTCCACCTTTACACGTACCCTCTCCATACAAAATTTTGTGAATAAATATGACCCCTTGACACACTCAAAATTCCACCTTCATATTTTCACCCAAAACCAACACTCCCTTGTTCACATTAATAATATTCTACAAAACCTGACATAACACTTTTGTTTGGCATATGAAAGAAAGAGAGCAAAATAAACAAGAGAAGAGTAAAAGATATAGCAATGGAGAGTCCATCGTATTCCCCTGTATTAGCACACCATTATCACAACAACGATGCTTCTCGACCGTCTCTCGGGTTTCCTTTAGGCACTGCGTTATTGTTGATTGTCATCTTTAGTTTAAGTGGCATTTTTTCATGTTGTTATCATTGGGATAAGTTTCGTGCTCTTCGTCAATCCTACTCTGATCAACTTGATCTTGAAGCTAATCATCCTTCTAAACCCATCGCTAATCCTTTGGTAATATTTCTTAATCATTGCTTCTTTTTCTTTGTCTTGCATGTATGTCTTTGTGTTTTATTACATTTTGGTTTGTATTGTTTTAAATTTAATGCAAGGTTATGAGTAATGCTTCTCGTGACTTTATGACATATGCCTTGAAATCTATTATTGAGATGGAAGATGTCAAACTAAATTTGAACTTCAAATCTAATCGGGTTGAACCGAGGGGTTTAGCAGGGGCGGCCGTCACCTGAATACGAAAGATGTGACTTTCTTTACTTTAATTACTTAGAGTTTTGATCTTATTCTCTAGATTACGCTTTCATATTACTATAAACCCCTGTTTTTTGGACTTGCCACTGTTGTTCAACTTAGCCTTGGTTCAATAATTTTGGTTCAGTTAGGTTTAAAATTTTTAAGTCAGGTCAGAAAAGACGTACGGGACCCAATGTTTTTTTTTTTTTTTTGAAGTTAAAGGGAGAATTTGTGGCTTATATACTCCATCTGTACCGGTTATAAGTTTTTCTTTGGTTTTGACATAAAAACTAAGAGAATAGGAGTAGATTAATTATTAAATGAAAAGTGTACCAAATTGAGTGTGAAAGATCAAATGTAGTTCAAAAGACCAATTATTTGTTTCTATCTTTAATTAAAATGTCTCTTACCGAGAACAAAAATGTAAACAAATTATTGTGAAGGAGGAAGTATGATATATTGAATCGGGGTTCATGCACCCTTTTTGAGCGAGCTAAAGGCTCCTCGTTCTTATCTATTTAGTATACTTGGTGTTGCTTGTATTGAACGGAAGATCTTTAAGGGGGGGATGTCGAAACAATGATACATGAGGGTTACCTGTCATTCTTCCTCAAAAAGGAATGAAATTAGTCAATTACTACAAGATACCTTAACTGCATTTTCTTTTTTCTTTTTTTGGTTATAATCTCAATTATTGTTGTAGATTACTTTAATTTAACATAATAATGTTCACAAAGATATGCCTAATTGAGCAACTTAAGACAAGTTACGGTGTGGCATCTTTATTATAGAACAAATATCAATACACACCCTCGGACTCATTCCATCATGGATTTTGATAATTATCTGTCTCATTTTGTGTCTCATCAATCACGGAATGAGTGAATTGAACAAATGACTTCCAAACAATTAAAGTCGATGTCAATTACTTGCGTTAAATATCAAATAATTAAACAAGTTCTTCAAGTTAATATCCTAATTTGTGTGATTTTTATGAAAATGCAGAAGGAGAAGCAACAAGAAATGGAGAGCGTGCCCGTGATAATGCCGGGAGATCATATAGCAAAATTTATAGCAATGCCATGCCCATGTGAACCACCGCGCCTTAAAAACCCGGCCCCTGTCCCTACACTTACCAAACCCGCTAAACCACCTCGTTTTCCGGTCCCTCTTTATTAATTTATTGATTTTTTAGTCATGTTTGTGGTACAAATCTTATTATACGGTTGTACTTTGTACATAATGTATGTCTAGCCATCAATCATAATAGAATTTGTTAATCTTTTTTTTTTTTTTATTACCTACTCATTTTATTTGATTGTTTTGTTTTCCTAGTACGGCTAGGGAAAGTAGGTAGGTAGGTAGTCACTAGTTAGGGGAGATGTACACTTGTTAAGGGAATACTCCGCAAGAGAAGACAACTAAGACAAGTGTGAAGTGTGCAATATTTTAACGCAAATACATAAGACCATCCCCAAGCAAAGGTCGCGCTAACTAGGTCGCGACCCGATTTTACTATTAATCACACTTTATTAACCTTGACTCATTTTCACCCTCCTCCCAAGGTCGCGGCCTGCGCCATCAACCCAATCATTATCCACTTTACAACATTCTCAATCATTTTATTTTATTATTTTTTAATTGTTCTACCAATCAAATTTGGACACATAGGAGGTCACAAAAGTGGTCAATTTGTTCAAGTATGGTCACAAATTGACCTTTGGTCACAAATTAACAACTTTGGTCACCAATTAAGTACCATAATTAGCTCATTAACCATGACCAAGCAAGGTCATGACCAAGCAATTGACCTTGCTTGGGGATGGTCTAAGTCTATCACATGTAGTTATAGGCTTATAGTCCTTCTAAAACGACTAATTCTTTACGTTTTTATTTTTTAATGAAGAATATTTTAATTAACTATAAAATATTAGTTAAAATTGAAAGGAGTATAAGATAAATATACAATAAATGTACATTGCTTAAGAAGTTACATAAGGTTGTCTCATGTAAGATAAAAGATCATGACATATCATAAAACCGTTTCATATGTAAATTATCACAAAAACGTTTTATATATTATAAAAGTTTTTTTTATTATAACTCACTTTTTCAAATCTTATACCTAAGATAACTTTCTTTACAATCTTATACCTAAAATAATATTTTCTTCAAAACTTGATACTAAATCTCAGAAAAAGCTCAGAATCTTGTCCTTATTAATTAAACACCATCATCCCTTCCCCACCTATTAACCCACACATACACGATTACCACTACTAAAAATTATCAAATTAGTAACGGCAAAATCGTCAATTTAAGGCATTATTTTAAGATTTGGTATGAAGTTTGGAAGAAAATGTTATTTTAGGTATAAGATTTCAAAGAAAGTTATCTTAGGTGTGAGATTTGGCGAGTTATTCAAGGTATAAGTTATAAAAAAAACCTATTATAAACCAGTTAGTCTTGCTGAAGACGGATCGGAGCAGGTGACGGGTAATGCCACTCACAAAACGGATAGGGGGGACAAGGTGGGGGCACTCCCATGTGATTCCCTCTCTCCTCTATTTGGGTCATTTGTGAGAGGAAATGGTATCCATCACTTCAAAGTGACGGATACGTGCCGTCTTCAATGAGATTTTGTGATTATAAATTATCATAATGCCATTTCCTATGTAAATTATTTAGTGTAAGACTTAGAAAAAATAGGTTATGATTTGACATTCATGCTTCTTCTTATGTGAGTAATTGGATATGTTGAGTTGTGAGATTAGTGCGCCATTTTGTTCCGATGAACTACAATAAAAAATGCGCACTAAAATTCCAAGTTACGATCTACCATATTTCGTGAATGAGAAAATCTCATTGAAGACAGACACTATTCGTCATAAGCTGAAGACGAATAATATCCTCTCATAAAATGTAAATGGATAGTACAAGTGGGAGGAAATGGATACCCCCACTTGTCCTCTCACTTACATTTTGTGAGAGGACCACTATCCGTTTTCAGCTTATGATGAATAGTGGCTGTCTTCAATGAGATGGACTGTTCGTGAATTTTGATAAGGTTAATTGACTGAGGATAATTTAGTGCCGTTTGATTGCTCCTAAATAATCTAGGTCATTTGGTTGCATACTTGTATGTAGAAATTTGTATTGTTTAGAGCAATAGCAATAGAAAAATTCTACAAAAAGTTCTTATCTTGCTATGTCACATTTCATTAATTCCAATGTTTAAGAACTTTTATTTACAATAGATGACATTTTTATAAAGTTCTTAAATGAAAAATAGTAAATATGTAATTGGTATTCACAATTTTCAAAGTCATGTTTATTGGTCCCCAAATTCCATGTATAAATAACCAAGTTCTTATTTTAGAACTTAATTCTTAAAATTAAGAACAGCCTTGTAGTTGCAATAGAAGAACTTTTAATTTTGGGTTCTTATTGATAACCCCAAGAATAAGAACGACTATTGCTATTGCTCTTATGATGTTATAAAATACATGACTTTAAAATTCATGTGAATTAGAAAATATTGTTTGGTTGTCAGGTAGGAAATGCAATTTATGTAAGCATTCCTACTTTTCTAGGGAGACCTAAAAGTAAGTCACTTTCTACATTATGGAAGAATTGGAATTCATGTAAACTTCTAATTCATGTGAATTGGGGTAACCAAATAATAAGCTACTTATATTATATTTTTGTATGTTAAATAATCAACATCTCTATACATCTAATAAACTATAATATTTAATAAAATTGCATAGATTTTAAATTTAATATATTATTTTATGATGATAATAATTAATACCATAAGTGTGTATGTTTATACTAATTAATTACTAGTTTGAATGCCCGTGCGTTGCAACGGGGTAATTAACTTATTTATAATGCAAAAAAAAATGTAAGGGTTTAATGTTTAAATTCTATGTCTAATGATTAGTTTACATATTATTAAAATATCTCTTTAAAAAAAATAAAAGATTAATATATACGTGGGTTAACTCTTATTTATAATCATATAATCACCCACCTTATACTAATCTTTCGATGTGGGACAATTCTACTATTCATAAGTAATATATTCACCAAACTTGGATTTTTTTTCTGATGTGAGACAATTCTACTATTTATACGTAATATATATTCATCAAACCTGCATTGTTTTTCAATGTGTGACAAATAACATACTCAGAATTATATCATCTTTTTTGCACTTAGTTCGACATCCAACCAGATCTCGAATACCGAATACAGACAATTACTACTCATTATATCTAATAGTTATATTTAAATTTAATAATATGATCAAGTACTCTCCATTAATATTTGTACGTTGTTTTTCTTCAAAAAAATTTTAACATAATTTAGATACGGAAATTTCCCGTGTTACCCCTTAATTTTGTCAGATTTTCTATGTTACCCCTACTTTTAAGAATCTGTCTATGGTACCATTGAGGTTCCATTTTTTTGCCCATGGTACCCCTAATGTAAAGGTTGTTAAATAGACGTTAAGTTTGATGGCGTGACAATAAAATAACAATTAAAAAATAATACCCCCTTTATTGTTTTATTGGTACGGATATCTCTCTCTTTTAAATGAAAACTTAATTAACTATATCATTATAATATTGGAAAATTTCTCATGGTAACCTCTTTGATAGATTACACATGCTACCATGGACGTTTGTTTTCTATTTTTTTTTATCATAATTAAAATATGTGCAAATGATAGGAACCTATATTCTAATGATAGAATATTTTTTAACACAATTCTAATTATATTATTTAAACGTAGTATATTTACGACACCTATATTATTTTTCAATATGGGACATATAAAATCTATAGGTAGAAAATATAATGATATGAACTTTTAAGAGTTCTCCAAGACAATACTTAAGAGACTCAAAAGATTTTGGATTGATGCCTAAGTTTCAAGGATGCCTCCTATTTATAATCATAGATTCACCCACCTTATGCTATATTTCAATGTGGGAAAATTCTATTTTTTATATGTAGTATATTTATCACACCTATATTATTTTTCAATGTGGGACATATAACATACTATGAAATACACCATCTTTAATATGTGCAAATTATATGAAATCTATATATACTCTAATGATAGCATTTCTTACCATGAATCTAATAATATTATTTTCATAATTTTTTTACCGACATTATTTTGCCAAATGAAATGTAAAAGTTTTTATATAAAAATTAGAAACATCACTTGAATATAAAATAAGAAATACAGAGTATATATTATAATAACTAAAAGATTTTTCAAAGATTAACTTAAGTTAGAAATCATTATTGTAGAGACAGTAATACAAACTCTTTTAAGAAATGCCAAGAAATACATGTCTCTTCTTAAAAAGCTACTATTGTATACATATTATTTTTCTTTGAAGGTAAAACCACTTAGTCTCGATCATTAGATAGAGATCTCTACATCGTACATATAACGACTATTACTGCATTCAGAAGACAACCATTAGTAAAATCTTTAGTTTTGTACTGTATCAGGAGACTACCATTAGTAAAACCTTTAGTTTTGTATTTTTTGATTTTCTTGTTCATGTTCTTAACTCTTTCCCGGGTAGTTCCCTGCAACGATTTCCACTTTATTTTTTTATATTATATCGTAGATAATGATAGAAAATCTTAAGATCTCTTTAAAATAATATTTATGAGACTCAAAATTTTTTGGGTGGATACATAAGTTCCAAATATGCCTCCTATTTATAATCATAGGATCACATCATCTTATACTAATCTTTCGATGTGGGACAATTCTACTATTTATATGTAGTATATTCACCACTCCTACTTATTTTCCAGTGTGGGACAAAACATACTAAAAAGTACACAATTTTCTGTATTAAGAAGTACACCATCTTTAATATGTGCAAATAATATGAAATCTATACTCTAATGATAGCATTTTTTTTTCCACAAAGCTAATTATATTATTTTCATAATTTTTTTAACGATATTTTTTTGCCAAATGAAATGTAAAAGTTTGATATAAAAATTGGAAATATCACTTGAATATAATTTAGGAAATATACATATTATAATAATTAAAATATTTTCCACTTTATTTTTTACATCAAAAATTATACTTTCCTAAATTGATTTTTGATGATGTGGACGCTCTCAGATTGCTCGAAAAAACTCTCTTTTATATATATATATATATAGATTTTATTTGGAGAAAATTGACCATCTTCTAGTCTTCTATAAATATTTAGGAAAATTATCAAACATCTTCTTTCTTCTAGTCTCCTTGAAATTGACCATCTTAATTAATTATTTTATTTTATGGAAATTGATCATCTTAATTAATTAATCTATTTTAAGGAAATTAACCATGTTTTAGTCTCTTACAAATATTTAGGAAAATTATCAAGCTTCTATATAATTTAATTTTAACCCAAACTATATAATATTTGCATTGAAATCCCATAATCGGGTCCATCACACAGTGCTAGTGATTTAAAACTATATAATATAATTAATTTGTATAACTTTTTTTAATTACATTTAAGTCCATTGGTTTCTGAATTTAATATATAGTATTGATTGATTGATTGCATAATTCTTTCGATTTGATTTAATGCATATATGTAATATATTTATATAAATATATAATTCTCTTAAAGTTGCATGCCTAAGTAGTAAAAGTAATTTCGTCAGTAAAGAAAAGAATTGTAGTAACATTGGATATAGTTATATGATAGTAATCACTCATTTGAATAGTAAAAGTAATAATATTATCAGCGAGATTAGTGATAGTGGTAGAAACAACAACGGGAGTAGTGAAATAATTGATATGAATGCCGCAATAGTGAAAGTAACAATAATTACGGCGGGAGTAGTGAAATTATCAATATTAATGCGCCAGTAGTGACAGTAACAATAATTACAACGGAAGTAGTAAAAGTAACAATGATTACGGACAAATAGTGAAATGTTATTACTATTGTTTCATTAATAAGAGTAACATATTAATAGTGGGAGTAGTGAATTTGTCGCAAAATTTATTTCATCGTAATTTTAGGATATGTCATAGAAAAATATATTAATGATAAATTTAGGGGTTATGCAACTTTAAGTAGTTTTATTTAATGAACAAAAAAAATTAATGCTAAGTAGAGGTAGCCCGGGCGAAGCCGGGCACCAATACTAGTTAGTATTATTTTTAAATCATTATTTGTCCTATGATTTGTAATCCTAAAATAATTCTACAACAATTATTGTATAATCATCACATATCAGCATGTTCTATAAATCTTAATCTCTATTTGATCTTTTTTCCATCTCTTTTCAAAATTAAATTGATTAATTAGTAGTTGTGGTATTTAGGAGGGGACTATCCAAAATCTTAGTGTGAACTAATTAATATTAATATGTTTCTGATAGGAGGAACCAAACATGATCAAGCATGATGCTAAGTATATACCTACAAAGTTTCTCAACAAGCATTAATTATCATTGATACGAATACGATCGACATTCGAAACACACGTATAATATAATATAATATATAGGGAATAAAAACCAAGAAACAGAGTTTTTTTTCTGGTCGTTCTAGACATATTCCAGTCCCATTATATAGATATGATATTATATTTATATCTCATGTCGAATAACTTGTTTTATTCCGTTTATCTAGTCTCCAATTGACGTTACATGATACGATTTGAAAATCTAGGAATGCACATTGCAAATTTGCAATATTCTTTTTAGTACCACCGGACTCGATAATAATTTGGTAAATAAAAACCGATATCGATCTTTTCACAAAAAATTGATAAATTCATGCTGACATCAGTTTTACCCTAAGGGGGCGTTTGGTTAGAGAAAGGTAAAAGAAATTAGAAAGGGTAAGAGGGGAAAGGTAAGAGATTATCCAAAACTTAACTAGTTGTTTGGTTACATCAAGAAAATGAACTGTGGTGGTTTGTGGTTTGTTTTGGTGTGTGAGTGGCGGTTTAGTTGGGGTGGTGGTGGTGGTGGTGGCAGTGGAGTGGCTTGTGGTGACGGCGGCGATGGCGTCTTTATGGTGACTGGTGTGGTGATAGTTAAATAAGGTGGTTGAAGGGTAAAAATAGTAATGAAATCTTATACCTTGGGGGGTGGAGGGTAAGAAATTAGATGGATTGAGAGGTAAAGAAGGAAATTTCATTCTCTTTGTTTGTGTCAAATAAACAGCAACAAAAGAAATCAGTAACTTCGTTTCCATTTCTCTTTCTTATAGACCTCTAACCAAACACCCCCTAAGAGTACGTCTCTTTAAGAATGTTTGTGTGACACATTTTATAGTAGACCATATTTTAAATCGGTATTTAATAATCTTAATATGAAAATATTTATAAGATATATTAAACTTAACGTTTACTCTTAGGACACACGTTAAAAAACCGATTTTATATAAGGGTTTTTCTAACGTGTGTCCTTAGGGCACACATTAATAACCTAATATGGTCAGATTTGCAAGAGATTCTCACTAATTATGGTAAAAATGAGTTTATACTTGAATATTTGATGAGAATCTCTTACAAATCTTATCATATTTAGGTTATTAATGTTTGCCCTAGCCCCTAAGGGTACACGTTAGAAAAATCCTTTATATAATTATACGGTCATATAGTGTCGGTTGTGGCGTGATTCCAATTTGATAATGGTGCAAAGACAAGACAATGCATCCTAAATGCGATGCAATCCCATGCCAAAAATGGTGTATGATAACTTCTTCTTCAAAACCCGTTGGCCGTTGAGCTAGGATCAAACCTTAGAATTAGTTAGATACAATGGATCCAAACCAAATTTGATTGAGAAATAAATTGAACTCGAGCACTTGATGAGTCGGATTTAATTTGTTCAATATCATCTATTGAGATCTAAATCTAACAAGATTCAATCTATATGTGAGTCTGTTCTGTCTTCCTTGGCGAAGTCCTAATTTATAGTTAAGGAAGGAACAAATGTCAAAAGGACGAGTGAGTAATACCGCAAATTAAAGAGAATTTATTTCTTTTTTATCTTTTGAGATTTTAACTACATTTTTTTAATTTGCTATTGTTAAAGAAGGACGAGCGTTTCTAGTAACACCCTTTAACTCTGTTATTATCCCTGTCATCATAGCTTAATATGCAAAGTGGAATAGGTGGGAGAGGGGTGACAAATCATATCCATACCTAATATATAAGGAAGAATGGGGCATGGCAAGGGAAGCAATCGCATCAGGTGAAATAAAAGGCATCATTTTCCAATAACATGCATGTCAGTCAGCTTCCACTATCTCTAGCTTTTGCATTGTTTCCACTCTCAACTATCAATATCATGCCCTAATTTCACTGTTTATTTTACTAATGACAGCTTTAATTTATCCCTCTTTCATCATCATACTATCCTCTCTTACCCTTTTTGTACGCCTTGCTTGCACCCTTTTCCCCAGTCCTCAATATTGGAGGTGGAAGTAGGCCTTGCCTCTTGTGCCGGCCCACCGTGTTTGAAGGAGAAATGACACGGTCTAGGTGCGGAAAAGAGGGTTACTCGTTGTCGTGCCGGTAAAATGGAAATGACAGTCTGGCACGATTCATGGCGTGTCGTGTAGAGGTGGCAATCGGGTCACTCGGGTCGGATATGGGTCGGGTCAAGGCGGGACGGGTCGGGTCATATCGGGTTCGGGTTATGTCGGGTCCGTTATGGGTTCGGGTCGGTTCGGTTCATGTCGGGTCATCTTCAGGCCGGGTCATCAACGGGTGGCAAGTCGGGTCGGGTCGTTAGTGGGTTAGTGTCGGATCAGGTTATCAACATATATTTTATCTTATATATTTAGTTTTAGATGGTTATTTTATGTTTAAATAATGGGTAGGTGTATTAACTGTAGTTTTAAGTTAAACTACAGTTAAGATGAATGTCAATTTGGTGTTATTTAACCCATTATTAAGGTAGTTCATTATCGGGTTGAGAAAATATTGGGTCACGAGTCGGGTCAGTTCGGTTTCAGCTCACCCAATTTTAGGGTTGTATCGGGTCGGGTCAGCTTTTGCCAGCTCTGGTGTCGTGTGGTGCCGTGCTTACCACATCAACATTATTTTCTTTGTATTTTAAGCATGTCGTTTCCAGGTGGGACGTGCCATGCCTCGGCTAGGTATAGTCTTTTTTCTAAAACTTCAGCCCAAGCACGAGCAACTGCACATGACGTGTCGTACGGTGTTGGGATGTGCAACGGGTCGGGTACAATATGACCCGATCCCGGACTCGTCACCCTCACCCGACCCAAACCCTACAGGGTCTAAAATCATCACACCCATACCCAACCCATACAAGTATGGGTTGGATTCGGGTCTACGCGCGGGTTTGAGAGTTAAATCGCCATTTTAGCTTTTGTAGCCAATTTCAGACCCTTTAAAGTTTTACTAGGCAAATTAATATACATCCTTATATGCAAATCAGTACTAAAATGCAAGGAACGTGGCATTTAAACTCACGCAAATCTTATTGGTCTCACACATTCCAACACGCAATCTGCCTATTTGTGAATGCGTGAGACCAATAAGAAGTGAGAATATTAGCGTGCCTGAGGGGGGATGGGCCGGTTCTACGACGTGACGATGTCAAATAAAAATGTGTAATACTACGGTTTTCTAAGTCTGTTACTCGGCCGAAGATGGCTTACTCGGCCGAGTAATGCGTCGTGTATTTCTGGTCAGGCTACTGCCCAGGAATACTCGACCGAGTAGGGGATACTCGGCCGAGTATACTCTATACTCGACCGAGTAGATGGTCTGACGGTGTTTATTTCCGCGGTTTGATTTAGAGAGGATTAAAGTTATAAAAACGGGATTTACACTTTACAGTTTCATAATCACTTTTACCAAAACCGAAACCCTCAACGTAACTCTAATCATCTTTAATCTCTCTCAAGTTCGTGGATTGCTCGTGAGTCTTGTTCATTCTTCTCTTGCGTCGATTGTGTCGGTAAGCCTCTAGTTCTACAAGATTTGTCAATTTGTCTCTTAGAGTTTTGCCCTAGTTTTATGATTTGGAGGAAAGGGGTTGTTGTGTATGTTTGTGATTCAATTGTATGATTGTTGTTAGGTGGAGACTTCCTAGAGGAGCCGTTCTAGTTTTCTCGTTTGACTCGATTCAGATTCATGCTAAAGTAGGGTTTCCCTACTCAGTTGACTGTATAATTGATGTAATGCATTGTTGTGATTAATTGATTTGATTAATGTTGTTGATTGATTGTTCTTGGTGTATTGGAGTATGGGGTGTTGGAGTTGAGATGGTTGTTGATGTTTGCGAGGTGCGTCCTCGGCTGAGTAGAGTCACTTGCGGGAGTGGCTTCACGCCCTTAGTTCGCCCTCTGTGGAACCCGCCACAGGAGGGGATGTGCACATTAATGAACAGGGTTATTCCTCGTTGATGAGCGAGGCTTAGGTGGGAAAAGCTGCGGTCCCCCACTGGCAGGGCTACACACTTTACTGTGTAGTCAGTTATGAGATGTGATTGGGATTTGGAGGTGGATTGTGGAACAGCTGTTTGTCTTTATCGTACTTTGTGTTATTTTTATAAAGCAGTGAACTGACCCCGCCGTTGTTTCGTAAAATCTGTGGTGATCCATTCGGGGATGGTGAGCACATTGTGACAGGTGATTATGGTCTTTAGCTATGGGGACGAGATGGGGAGTCATCACTTCGAGTCTAGCTTCCGTTGTCACGAGATTAGCTGTTTTACATTCAACTGTTTTGAGTATTAGTGAACACTTGTTTTGATTTGGTTTTGGAACTTGTAAACTTAAACTTTTATAATTTAATAAATGTTGTGGAGTGGTTTCTTTTGATATACTATCCTCGGGCAACTGAGATGGTAACAGTCTCTCATGTTAGGGTGGTCCTTGATAAGGCACTTTGGTATGTGGGGGTGTTACAGGGAGAGACGTGAGGTGTGATATGCCGCCATCGTCAAGTAAGGATGGAGTTATTTTTTTAAAATTTTACGCCATTGTAGGAATAAAATTGTTTAATAGGAATTTTAAAATATTTCTCGACAATGGCCTTAAATAGGTTAAAGTGGTAATGGTGTCGAATTTATTTTTGATGGGATAAAGCCAGATGTAATGCGTGAAATGATCGATAAATATGAGATAATACTTAAATGAAACGTGAGACAAAAGTGGGGTAGTTCAAACATCGGAGTAAACAAGCAAGTTCAAGTGGTGCATTCGAAATAAGAGGAATTATGAAATGAAAGCTTATGGCTTGTATTCATTATGGACGGAGTACTTGAAAGGAAAACGAGAATTGCGAATTTAAAAGCTTTAAAGTGGCATCATTCGGGTGTCGTAGCTTGTGATGCCAATTCGTGGAAGGAGACGTTGTAGCGGGGTGTGCGTGAGAGGATGCATGACACCATTCATATATCCCGTTGTTAAGACGGCCGTGAAGAAGGACCGCTCCCAATAAGATTGCCTTTATGGAAAAAGAATTATGTGGCAAAATTGCAACGACGTTATTATCATAATAGAATTGAGAAATGGAAAAGAGATTACGAGAAAAGTAGAAACATAAAGAACATTAGTAAAAGAGAGAGTGGAGGATTTAGGTTATATCGAGAATGAACCAATGTGAGAGATATAGAGGGAAAAGTCGTCACTGATAACCATATCATTGGGTCCTTCATAGGCGGAGTGAAGAGCGAGAGTATTGTGGTCGTTAGTGATATGATGAGAGGCACCAATGTCGACAAGCCATGGTTGAGGTTGGAGAGCGGAGTTGTGGATGGCAGTGTTGGCTTGAGGGGGAAGTGTAGCGATTTTGACGATTGCAGGTTGGAAAGACGGCATTAGGATAATTCTTTTTTGAAATATGGGCAGTCGGAGGCAACATGACCAACGATCTCACAACTTTGACACCGTCCTTTGTACGAGGCGGTTTTAAAGGCAGGTTTGGCGGGGTTAGAGGTGGGAGTATGGTGATAGACGGTAGTATGGGGGGGGGGGGCAATTGTATTGTTAATGATTTTGGTAGGGTTGTCCATGTTGTTGGGGGACACATAGAGGCTGGGGAGACCGGGAAAAGATGGTGGTGGCAGCGGGTTTGGTAAGTTTAAGGGAAAGCTCGTGTTTGATGAGTTTCTTGTGTAGCTCATCAAAGGTGATTGGTGAATCACGGGCACATACAACATCCATAATTGGTTTGTAAAGTTCGGGGTTGAGACCACGAAGAATCTTGTCAGTGATGTCTTCGGGATCGACGGGTTTGTCGAGTTGTTTGAGGTCTTTAGTGCATGATTTGATAGCGTCCATGCAATCGGTGATGGACACGTCGGAGTGGGTGATAAATTCAAGGTGGTGTTTAAGTTGAAGAATGTATACCCGAGAGGGATTGGCATAGGTACGTGAAAGGATTTTCCAAGCCTCGTGAGAGGTTTGGGTATCGATGATAAGGGAGGCAACACTGGAGGTTAATGTGCCGGTAAGGGCTCCAATAAGGAGTTGGTCTTGACGGTACCATTTGTATTAGGCGGGGTTGGGGGCAGTGGTGGTCTTGGTGTCAGGTGGGGCCCCTTGGTTGTAATGGTTTGGGGAGGAGGAGGTAGGCTGCCAAACAAATACGAGAATAACTCAAGGGCATTAAGTATGGAACGGATCTAAAACTCCTATTAACGGTATTTTTGCGCGTGTTTGAGTTGAATACAATTATTAAATTTGAAATAAGTAAGCGGATTCGCGGGGTCGTTTTTGTTCGAAATTATGAGATCCTTAGTCATGATGATGGCGTGAGGCCGAGTAAAACAGAGAAGACGAAAGGGAAGCGAGGTAGAGGATCGATAACCCTGATACCATATGAGAATTTAAATGTTTTTGTATATATCAAAGCAAAAGGGTTACAATGTTTATATAGTCAGTACAAGAGGATTTCTAAACCTAATGCACAAGTCATCCGATTACAATGAGCAACAACCAAAAATTACAAATATATTGTGACACCCTCATACTCCAAGTGCCTTACCAGGACCACTCAGGTATAAGAACGTCACCATCTCGGTTTCTCGAGACAATGATAATCAAAAGACAATAACGAAACATAATTTAAATAGTAATAAAGTTTAAGTGATTACAATCCAAAACCAAACTGATGAAAGTATAATACATGTTCTGCAAAACCAAAAGCCTAGCAACTAAACAAAATGTCTGACAACAGTGGAAGACTCTTCTAACTTCAAGTGATGACTCATCCCAGCTAGCCCATAAGCACCATATCAAACCTACTCAACAACTGCTCACCATCCCTGAATGGATCACCACAGTTTTATAAAACAAAGACGGGGTCAGTACTAATCACACAATTATATAATCACAATAAGACAGGAATCAACATAGCTCAATCGTCACACCATCCCGAACTCCATCACCAACTCCTCAATACTGAACTACACACTAAAGTGTGTAGCCCTGCCAGAGTACCCATCGCAACAGGTTACTCCTCGCCGCCAGTGGGGGACCGCAGCCGTTCCCACCTAAGCCCCGCTCATCTCCGTCGAGCGATAAACCCAAATCCATTAATGTGCACATCCCTTATGTGGCGGGTTCCACAGAAGGCGAATAATGGGCGTGAAGCCACTCCCGCAAGTGACTCCACTCAGCCAGGGACGCACCCCGAAGAACACAAACAGATACAATCACAACAATCAACAACAACCAAATCCAACAACCATCATTATATGAATATGATACTTTACAACAATCACAATCAACAACAAACCATCTTATGTAACTAATACTGAGTAGGGAAACCCTACCTGGAATGCAAACACAAGCAGACGATCTCAACAGCTGAATCAAAACCTCTCTTCTACGAATCCTCCTCCTAACACATGATAACATAATTACTACTAGCACAACTAACCATAAAAACCTCCAATCCCCCAAATTAGGGTTTAAACAAAGTTAATTAAATGCTATAAAATTGGTATGTAGATCTTACCTTTGACGCAAGGATCACTAAGATGCAAAGAATGATGAAATCCGACCTCTTAAGCTCTGGGATTTGTCAATAACACGGATGAAGCGAACAACGTAGTTTCAATCTCCTTTTTAAGTTTATTAGGTTTGTAAAAGTGTTTAGGGAAGAAGACGATATGAATTATATACTAATTCGTGTTATTAACAAAACCCGTCAAAATAATACCTGTTAACCGACCTACTCGATCGAGTGCCACTTACTCGATCGAGTACCCAGGCTACTCGATCGAGTACCCTACAGGCAGAATACTGTTTCTAAAATCAAAACACCTTTACTCGGCAGAGTAAGGCCCACTCAATAGAGTACCCAGAGACTCATAAAATCGTAGTATTACAGTCTTCCCTCCTTAAAAAGAACTTCGTCCCCAAAATTCAAACCACAACAAAATAAAAACATACTACCACACTCCCGACACTGCAACCAAAACAAAACTCAACACAAAAACTCCGACACATGCTACCAACCCAAACTCAACCCGACACAACTCACTACTAACTATACCAAAAACAACATAAAAAGATGCAAAAACTCTTCGCGATCATCTCCTACCCCCTAAAAGAAACAAGGTTACGTCCCCGTAACCATACATACCTGATAAAAAAGGAACGGATAGCGCTCTCTCAAGGACTCCTCTGCCTCCCATGTAGCCTTCTCAACCTCATGATTAGACCAAAGAATCTTAACCAAGACTGTCTCACCATTTCTAGTCTTCCTAACCTTCCGGTCAAGAATCTGCTTAGGAACCTCAAGATAAGACAAGGACTCATCTAGCTCTATGTTCTCTGCCTCTAACACATGTGACGGATCACTCACATACTTCCGCAGCTGAGATACATGAAACACATTATGCACCCTATCGATGTAAGCCCCAAAACTGTTTCATCTTTCAATTAATAATATGCGTATCTGTTATCTAATCAATAAAAGTCTCTCTTTTTGGGAGAATCATTTTTCAGTTTTTTCTATCCTTTATTTCGGGGGTTTTCCAGTTAATCCTACATTTAGTTTCAATCAAAATATAGACAAGAGTAATTCGTTGACGGTTCGTCGCACATTTCTTCAATGGATACAAGTTATTTGTCAACGATCTATGGAACTAGTAAGAGGTATTTTTCCTTTTAAAATTTATCATACGAAGGATCTCCTCATCAAAAGCTGCATGAAGATAGCGATACGAGGCCGAGCCGAATTGTCAGATCATGGTTCGAGATCCCTAGTTTACAAGAAATTTATTTTTCTTTGGTTTCTAATAGATTTGTTATCGATTATAATTATTCTTTGTAAGTGTCGTATGACGTTCTATTAATGAAATTATTCTTCTATTCAAAAAAATATAGAGGATACACTACCACTAAATAAGGAGAGGATTAGGGGAAGATAATTACAAAAGATTAGTGATATATTCGCATATATTAAGTAATATTCTTGACACACATCGTACTCAATTTCAATACTCTTAACCAACTTAATTGGATGGTGTTTAATTTAGAGAAAAGAGAAAATACAAAATATAAGAAAATTAATGATACTATAAATTAGTTTAGTAATGGAACATAATTCACTAGGCTTATGAACATGGACCTATTCTACTTATTCCTAGATGACTCCGCCAATACTAAATTGTGTATCGTTGTTAAGGTAATATACCATCTCATTTTTTTTAATAAAAGTCAATTGATTTAACTAATAAATATTCTCTTTTTTTATTCAATTTTATACATATGCTTTTTTACAAAGCGTTTTATATAGAGTTCTACAAATATAATAAAAGTCATAAGATTATCTTGTTATTATTTCCACATATAAGTTATTAACTTGTATTCTTAGGGCACTTATTAGAAAACCTAAAAGAATTTCTAATTAAATTTACTCATATACCTTTTGATCAATTGTATCATCAAATATCTGGGGTAGGTGTATTTTGATTGGTTATTATTAGGACAAATCTTATACAGTATAATACACCCTTTTTGTCCCAATGAATGATTTGCGATGAGAGAAAACAAAGTAAATGTAAAATATTGATTGAGACAAAGAGAGTAATAAAAAAGAATAAAATTGAAGTGCCGATTACCGAGTGCAATTTATTACTATATATGATATAAAATCCCCTATCTACTAAATGAATAGGCATCCTCAAAAATTTCTCTTCCAAAAAATATCTTTCTAAATAAGGCAACTAATAGCAATTATGTATACATTAACTAAGGAAGGAAGCTAATAATTATAATAATTTATTTCATTAAATTATTATCTTTTTATTGAAACTAATCTTCTCATCAAATTATATTTTTTTGACTAACTCTAATGTATAATCTTTTAATTTAAACATTTTTAAAAAAAATTGTATCAAACTGTGAATTACTAAATATTCGACTCATGCTATTATTTGAGAATAATTTGACTCATACTAGGTATAATACAAAATTATAAACCATTTTAATGACTCGATGCATGAAAAATGAGAAAATTTATAAATTGGAATCATTAGCTTTGAGGTATAAAAAATATTCTTTTTCAAAAATACATTTCAATATGCTACTCAATTCTCTTAATTAATTTTTAGTTTCAACTTTTTATTTCTCAAAGCAAAATGCATTGACGAGAAAAATGAACAACTAATAAAATACCACTATTATATATGTAATTTAGTAGAAATAAAAATAACCCTATAAAACGTGTATTTAATGCACGGAGCCTAACGTAGTATATCACCCACACAACAATTACACCATTTTAAGAAGGAGAAAAAACACCTAATCCTACCATTCATTCAACTCTAATTATCCATTTATCCCATTTACTTTATCACTTTAATCGTTTTTTTGTGTGTTTTTTCATTTGCGTGTTATAAATTTATACTCCATATTTTTAAAGCTATATAATACTCAGGCTCGGTCCTGTATATTTTGAGGTCCTAGGCAAAATTGTAAAATTGGACCCCTTTAAAAATTTTATTCAAGTAATTCACGTGTCATTTTTCAGTACAATTCAATCTTTAGTGACATTGATTAAAAAAACGTGTGTCGCACCAATTCTTTGTTTATATTCAAGTGACGACCCTTACAAGACGGTTAAAACTTAAAATCTAAATACGTGTACCATAGGAAAATCCAACTATATATTATAGATAGTACCTGTATTAGATGAGTCAATTGAATGTTTCGCTTGTAATAAAAAAAAAAAAAAGAATGATGAAAAGTAGCCATAAAGGATAGAACACAAGACCACCTACAATCAGCAAATCTCATTATAGACGGGGGATATTTGTCTATGATGAGAGACAAGTCGGATCTCTCTCACAAAGAGGCAAGTGGGAGGCCAAATGGTAACCCACTTGGTTTTCCACTTGCCCTCCCACTTGTCTCCTTGTGAGAGGGATCTGACCCGTCTCGTATTATAGACGGATATGCCCGTATATAATAAGAATTTGTGACCTACAATTTGGAAAGATGGTTACCACTAGACTACTTTCCTAATTGTAAGTTCTACATGAAATAATTCTAATTGACAAAAGGCCTCACTCTATAACCTACATAGTAGACTTCTAGTTTAGAATTGGGCCCTATCAGACTTGGGCCCTTGTCAAAAAACCCAGTAATAGGCCTCTGGGCCGGCCCTGATAATACATCCTCTTATTCTCTAACATCTTCTACATTTCTTAAAATGACAAATTCACAAAGATCTTTCACTTTCCTTATTTGTCTATTATATATAATTATAATAATTTGTGATCCCACATTGTTTCTCTTACTCTCATTTACATCCACATATCATTATAATACTAAATTTTACTCCAAAATAAATATGGAAGATAATTGTGAATAGAAGAGAGTAACAAATACATGAGTATAACTATAATATCGGGTTTTAATTATGATATTTTTTTTTAGTGAATAATTATGATATTTTCTTAAAGACATTGGTGACATCATTTTCAAAGGAACATAGTTGCATTTGCAATTTTGCACTATAGATGAAGACCATCGGAAATGACTTCACTATTGGTGTTTGTCATTGTACTTTACTCCTTTCTAATCATAACACCACCAAACATTTTCGGTACTACTTGACAGTACACTTGAACCTTTTGAATTTAGCTTTGAAATTTTTTATTGGAGTCGGGCCAAATTTGTACAATTATTGTACATAGGGTACTCCTATTTTCAATGGCCAAATCAACTAAACCACGGAATTTATACTTTTTTATCCTTGCTTTCCAGCTTAACAAAATAGTGTAATATTGTAATTGAAATATAAGGACAATATAGTCAAATATAACGAAAGTTGTGGAAGAAACGGTTTCTTCCGTCTATTTTTGACGACCCCTGCGTAAAAGTCACCATATAGATATTTGGTCGCGAAAGTAGTAATTGACCCCCATAACTTTGTCTAATTGTGAGATTAAGCCCCTCAAGTTTTAATTGGAGTGATTAGGCCCATTAACTTAGATACAGAGTGAAATCAACCCCCTACCCAAAATCTCATGAGAAATTGATATCTCATACCACAAATACAAATATTTAACCTACTACATAATCAAATTACGGAAAATAATACAAATAACAGAATTATAATATTATTTAGAAAAAAAAATCATATCATGAAGAAAATGCTAAAAATTTAGAAAATAAAATGAAAATTCTAAAACCTCTAAAAAAAATTCTATATATATATCTATATATATATATATATATATATATATATATATATATATATATATATATATATATATATATATATATTTTTTTTTTTTTTTTTTTTTTGCATGTTATTTATGTTTTCTACCGTCGACTTTTTTTTATCATATATTTTTCATAGAAAGATGTTATTTTTTTTTCCAAAATAGCTAAACCAAAAAAGAAACATGTTTGTAGTCGAAATAAAGTTTATTATAAGGTATTTTCGAGTTTTGGCAAATTTAATTATTCATGTTTTTTTTTACAATTTTTGAGAATTGATAAAAAATTTAGCAGAAAAACTCATTATTTACAAAAGAAAGACATTTTTTTTATAAAAAATTATATGTTGTGAATTAGTTTCAAATATATATTTTTACATTAGTTATTAATTTTTTTCGAAAGTATCAATTTTAAATTAAAAAAATATATATTTCCTAAAATCTGATTATATTTTAGGTTAAGTATTTGTTTTGTAGTATGAGATATTCAATTTCTCATGATATTTTGGATAAAGGATTGGATTACACCTTTTGTCAAACTAGTGGGGCTTAATTACACTTTTTGTCAAACTAATGGGGCTTAATTACTCCATTTGAAACTTAAGGGGCTTAATCTCACGATTAGACAAAGTTATGGGAGTCAATTGCTACTTTCGCCGATATCTGGTTGTCATTATAGTTATTGAATCAACAACATTTTTTGTTATCTAATTTTATTTTACTCATATTTTTTATAGGAAATGATAAATACAGTCTTACGAATTGTATTAAGGAGTTATAAAAGGAGATAAATCATTAATATTTGTATTAAAAGCTTTTTGTTAGAAACTACCTTATATTTAGAAGCATTTGTAAAACAGTGAGGATCCTCTATCCCACTTTGGTGTCCCATTGTGTGTGTCACACCACTTACATTTCGACACATCACTCGTGGCAGAATAAAATATTACAATATATATATATTAATTTGTTGAGGTGTTAGAAGCTAAGTGGTGTGACACACACAATGGGACAGAGGATCCTCACTGTTTGTAAAAATATTACCTTATATTATTTTTTTTGTTCTCGACTACCTTTGGTTTATTTATTTTTGGTCAATAATTACCTACGCTAAGAGTCTAGACGGAATTGGTCAGTTTTTTGGCTTTAACATATCTCGCATGAGTCCTTATGTTACAAACTTGCTTATACCCTATTTTAGGAAGTCATGATGTACTTACGCTTAACTTTAATAGATTTTCGTAGTTATTATTGAAATGTGAAAACATAAATTATGCTTATTTAAAGTTAATTTTGGTTTGAACGCACTTGATCATTGTTGTTTGGTGTTAAGAGAGTAATGTGAGATGGTTAATGTCGTTAAATCAACCAAGTTTCGCCATATTTTCAGCATATATAGTTTTTGACCAAAAAAAGAGAAAACAAAGGTAATGTGCAAT
The DNA here is from genome assembly GCF_048544455.1 of Silene latifolia. Classification (NCBI taxonomy): domain Eukaryota; kingdom Viridiplantae; phylum Streptophyta; class Magnoliopsida; order Caryophyllales; family Caryophyllaceae; genus Silene; species Silene latifolia. The sequence goes on along the minus strand of NW_027413201.1, from coordinate 79,253 downwards.
TTAATTCTTAATTCCTAAATATAAAGTAGTTTTTAACAAAAAATTCTTGTATTAATTGTGTTGAGTAATGTGCAATTTAATTCTTAATTCCTAAGTTAATACCATGTATAGAAGGTATTAAATGATTATTACCCATTTTTTATTTGTTCATTTCAAATCTTCCTCCACTATAAATAGTTGTGTTGAAATTCACTAAAGTCATTTTCATATGGTTCCACGGTTCCACCACTTTGTTACACTATAGACAAGAGCAACCTATTGAGGGGAAGAAATTAATATCCTCTTTTTGGAGTTTTACTTAAGAGGGGAAATAAATCCAATGACTATATTTTCAATTTTACTCACTATTTTATTAAAGTATAATTAATTCAGTTAGTCTTGTATAACGTTGTTTTACAATGGTATTATGCAAAACAAGCAAATAAATTAAAAAAAAATGATTGCATGAGTTTTAATAGACACTAAAAACAGGATAAAAAACGATTTCAAAATCCAATATTTCGTAAAATTGTATGTAAAAAAGTCTTATACAATATTTAAGTTTAAGAATCTGGGTATTGTGATTATAATGAGAATTTGTAAAAAAAAATGACTATATGAGTTTTAATAGACACTAAAAACAGGACAAAAAAAACGATTTCAAAATCCAGTGTTTCGTAAACTTCTATGTAAAAAAGTCTTATACAACACTTAATCACAAAATCTTGACAAAAAAATAAAAAGAATTTGGATATTGTACTAGGAAACAAAATCCTGACAAAAAATAAAAAGAAATCAGAAGTACCTGTGTATACTTCATCCACTCGGCCCTGTCTTTAATTTCCATTACCACCATTTTCTTCTCTTCATCCCACTTGAATTTTGTTTGCGTTCTTATCTCCATTATTACTCCATAGTGTTTTTTCCAAATCTTGATACGATTCCTTACATTTTCAGTTGTAAGAGACATGTCTAACTTGCTTCTTAGTTCATGTACCACAACTTGGTATGCTTGAGGCTTCCACTCACCATCTCCTTTGTTCCCTTGATTTAGTTGATTATACAACACTGAGATTAGAATAGTATCCATTTGGGCATTCCAAACAATATAACCTCTTTTCTTGGGTTGCGTAGAGGCTGAAACTTGCTTTCGTTTTTCACTCATCTCCTATAAAAAACATGGATTAGAAAAAGTGTCAGCAAAAGCAACTAATTAGACCAAAAACAGTAACTCATACAGTCATACACTTATACCCATATCACTGTTTTTCCTGAAACCCATAATTTTCCTGACAAATTAAGTGTGTAAAATTCAGAAAATGTAAAGTGATAGAACAATAACAATAATAATTACAGATGTAGTTGGTCTCTGTGATACCTTGGTCTCCTAGCTCGATAGTTATTCCACATTTTTTTTGCAAGGTCGGCCCTAAATTTATTCCATTCCTCTAGTTGTAGAGCACTAACAATATAATTATCATCTTCCTCTTCTTCTATATGCGCATTTTGTAGATCTTGTTCTACCTCAGCCATAAGAACCATCTCATCCATTTTTTTCAAAGCGTAAGAAGTTGTGAAGAATGAAACAAGCATTTATGATTCGAACTTGAATTTTTTTATAAAAAAAACTACTAGTCCTCAAGCTAGCCCAACGTTTCTTCACACCCAAAAGCTCTTTCAATTGTGTTGCGAGCTAATGAGTGTACAAAGTTAAAAATCTCTTTAGAATTTGTGGGTTTGTTCCCTCGCCATAAATTCAAGTGGTACCTAGTACCTATGTACGGAGTCAAAAAAACCCTCACCATTGGTATACCCCATGTAACACCCCCATACACTAAGGTGCCTTACCAAGACCACCCAATGCATGGAAGTCCTACCATCTCGGTTACCCGTAGGGGTCGTAGCAATGAATATCAAAAGGACCAACGTACTTTATTAAATAAGTTTAAAGTGTTATAATTCTAAAACCAAAACTGCCTAATGAAAATACAAATGTTCCAAATCCAAAACCAACTAAATGAAATAAGAGTTCAAAGACACAGCGGAAGACTCTAATAACGCGTGGTGACTCCATCCCAGCTAACCCTTGCGCAATCCCTCTCATACTTGCTCAATAATTGCTCACCATCCCCGAATGGATCACCACAGTTTTTAAAACAATTATCGGGGTCAGTTACTGATTACACAATATAAGATAAACACGACAACAACACATATGATCATACAACTCTGTCACATCTCCACACACCTCACTACACACTAAAGTGTGTAATCCAGCCAGAATATCCATCGCAATAGATATTCCACACCGCCAGGGGGGGACCGCAGCCGTACCACCAAATCTCCGCTCATCAACTCCAAGCGAAAACCCAAGTTCCTTAATGTGCACATCCCCTCTTGTGGCGGGTTCCACAAGGGGCAAATCAAGGGCGTGAAGCCACTCCCGCAAGTGACTCCACTCAGTCGAGGACGCGCCTCGCGAACCACAGATAAACACATCCAACCAACTATACAATAACAATTACCAATTACAAAACCAATACGATAAAGATCAACAACATCACAACCATCACCAATCAACTATCAATACATGTAATCAATAACCGAGTAGGGAAACCCTACCTGGAAAGGCAAATCATCAAGATCGTCACAAATCAGCTATTCAAAACTGCTCCTTTACGAAACCACCTCCTATAATCACACAATCACATAATTACTACCTAACAATCACCATACTCCCAAAATCCCCCAAAATACCCAATTAGGGTTTCAATCAAAAATAACGAAACGATATAAAAATCATACTAGAATCTTACCCACGATGTGACGGTCTCAACGGCGTAAAGAACACAATGATCCGACGACTCTAGCCCTTAGGAATTGATAGCAATGCGAAAGAGAAAGTAACGTAACTTGTTTAAGCTTTGTGAAGTTTTTAGAAAAAGGTAAAAGTGAAAAAGAAACGGACGGAAGTGTTTATATATCTTTCTCACATTGCTAACAAAACCCGACAAAATAACCCGTAAAACCAACTTACTTGATCGAGTACGTCACTTACTCGATCGAGTGCCCCATACTCAATCGAGTAACCCACTTACTCGATCGAGTACCCATCAGCAGTACACTGGTCAAAATCACAACTCACTTACTCGACATAGTAAGCCTTACTCGATAGAGTACCCAACAGTATAGAAAACCGTAGCATTACACCCCAGATCAACAAGGTAATATTTATTCTTTGGTACTTCTATACGATATAGATGTCTTTGAAGGGCATCTCTAAAAATGCGAGGATCAGAGGCGGAACCTTCCCAACCGGGTAGAACATAGGTAAAGCAAAGTTGTGGATCACATGTAGCTAACACATTTGTACTGATGAATCCCCTTCTATTGCGATACCTAGATCAATCCTCGAGAGGGACCGTCATATCTATATGAGTACCATCTAGTGCCCCAACCACACCCTCGAACCATTTTCATTTTGGGTCATGAACAACACTAGTGATAGAATCCGTTTCTTTAATGTAGTGCTTCCTCATCCTTAACACTGCTCGAAGAATGACATGAAATTGGCGATTAACAGTTTCACCAGATCGAGCAAAGAGCGCTTCGATGGTTCTATTTTTCAAATTATGATCAAGAGTATGAAGGAAAAAAGTAACACCCTTTTCATTCGTGGCGTTCCGGGAAGTCAGTAATCCACACTTTGACCTTGAAACTTGAAGTAATTTTTCAAAACATCTATCAAAGCGCAATTATTCTTGACATTTCAAGTTATTTCTTAACGTATCTAACCACATAGCTCTTTTTTGAGCTCGTTCTTGTTCATTCCAAGCTAACTCTCTCAGTTTATACCTTTGTTGATTTAGTGCCCCAACTATAACAATGATTATAAAACTTACTACTAGCATGATAAACTCCATATTGTTATCCTCTTCCTCTATCCTAGCCCGTTTCCTTGAAACTCGTGAACTACTTTTGTCAAACATTTTACTCTATACTCACAAATGAAAAAGTATCACCATCAGCAACATAATATTAATACTATATTATAACGGAGTAGACAGAGAAGTAAGTAAAGCACGCAAAACAACAATTAGACAAAACCAAGCAATGAGTATAACAAATTGAGCAGAAAACCGTCAAAAATTGAAACAATTAATAGTTAACACCATATACAAACACTCTTAATTCTTGAAGATTATTAGTAGAAAACCGTCAAAAATTGAGCAGATTGAGGAAGTCTGTGATTTGACTTTGAGGAGCAACAAATTAAGCAAGTAAAACAAACAAAATCGTTCACTAAGATGCATATTCATGGAAAACCATAACAAAGGACAACAATAATTAATCTATCATACTATTGATTAAATAAACCCTAGAAATAAAATTGAAACAATAAATAGTTTAAAAGAAAATTGAACTTACTAAAACTCAGCAAAGATCAGAATCGTTGATGAATTGTTCAAAAACTCTATCAATTAGACTTGTTTTGGCTCGATTTGATTTCCATAGAAGTTGCGATGGTGAAGAGAGGCGATGAGAGGAGAGTCGTGTGAATCGTGAGAGGAGAGTGAGAGTTGCGGGGATTTTAGAATGATATATCAAGAGGTGTCATTTAAAATGGGCCTATTTAGGCTTAGAATTTGAGTGGATTTAAGTGAAATCCAAATCCAAATTTCGAGTGTTTCCCAAACGTTGTATTTAGGCCAAATAGAAATTTCAGAATGAAGTCCATATTGCCACACAGGCCATAAAATCATATTCATATGGTTCCACTGTTCCACCACGTTGTTACACTATAGACAAGAACAACCTATTGAGGGGAAGAAATTAATATCCTCTTTTTGGAGCTTTACTTAGGGGGAAAATAAATTCAATGACTACGTTTTCAATTTTACTCACTATTTTATTAAAGTATAATTAATTCTGTTGGTCTTGTATAACGTTGTTTTACACTGGTATTATGCAAAACAAGCAAATAAAATAAAAAAAATTATCGTATGAGTTTTAATAGACATTAAAAACAGGACAAAAAAAAACGGTTTCAAAATCCAGTATTCGTAAACTTCTATGTAAAAAAGTCTTATACTGAGTAGAAATTTTTGTATACTTACATATAGTGCTAGCCAAAGTAACGATCCAGCCCCCACGGGCAAATTTATCCCAGTCTGACCCAGCCGCCATGCCCGCCCCATATCCGGGTCGGGATCTAAATTTCAAACCTGACCCGCCCTTGGCTTACTTAAAAAAAGAAAAAAGTTAGTATTACGGGATGGTTCACACTCAACGGCTCCATCAACGGCTACAAGCATCATACAAGGCAACCATATCTCTCTTGCCTTTCCTAGAAGATTATATTGCTGTTATGATTATTTCGTTACCGTAAATACATTGTACGGCTTAGCTTAAATATAGCCCATGTATATCAGTGTAATACTCACGAATGAAATACAATACATTATATTGCACAATCACATATCTTATATTTTCGAATAGTTAGTAAGACTCGTCCGGTCAGCCTGGCCCATTGCCAGCTCTGGTTACATACGGAGTTTTGTATAAAATTATATACATATACAATGGCGGAGGCAAGATTTTGAGTTTAGGGGGGACGAAAATTTTTAGGAGGAGTGACTGGGTAATAATATAAGACATACTCGAAAAAATTCGAAAAATTTACTAAAAATTTCGAAAAACTCGACCATCAGGGGGATGACCGCCTCTACTAACCCCTTAACTCCACAAATGCGCGCGCGCGCGCGCACACACACACACATAGGGTCGAGATCTAGTGAGAACCACTAGTATAATGAGAACTGTGAGAACCATTCACAGCCCCTTGGATCTCTAATAATACTTGACGAAAGAGATAATCAGTCATCCCCGAAATTGTCGCGCATCCCCCAACCCCTCCAAACATAATTCATTTCCCAATTTTCCATCTCTCTCATATTTCTTTCTCTCTCTTCGACCATCATCCCCTGCTGCGACGCACACCTCTACCAGCACCGCATGTCCGAGCTCCGTCGCTTACTGCTACGATGACCGCCATCCTCACCTCCACCTCCGTCGTCCCCTGTTGTGGCTACCACCGCGACAAACCCAATCCATATCAATCTTATTTGTTATCACAATTTCGGTGTCGATTTGCTGCTTCGAGTTGATTTCTACGCAGCTATTGCTTCGAATCCGAGTGTGCGAGTGTTCTAATTGATTCAAGGAGGGTTAAATGGGCATCCTATCTCCAATTTCAGGTGTCTTTTAATCCCTAATTGCTTTAATTGCATCAATTTGTTGAATTTGTGAAATTAGGGTTTGAGAAATTCGTTCTTTGGGTTCAATTAGTTCAAGTTATGGTCGACTTCCAGAGGATGTTACTCTCATTTTGTGGGAGCGAATTGAGTCGATTATTGGGCGAAACTTTCAGGCCTTATCCGAGTAGATTTTGATGCTGATTTAGGTGTTAAATCTGCTAGCTTGCTTTCGTTTTTGCTGGAAATGGAGATGCGCATACTGCAGATGTGCGAATTCTGAGGTCGGTTTGGCTCGACTCCTGTTATGTAGAGTCATTGTGTAGGTATGAGTTTCTAGCAAACTTAATGAATTAATCTGAGACTGAAACTGAAATAATCAATTTCCACTTCCAATAGCAAGGGAAGTGAAGTAGCAACTTGAATATTCTTCATGTTTCTCACAAAACCGAGGCTCAGGCCTATTGTGGTGGAAGTCAGAATGTACCTAACAATGTTTAAGTTCATCCGGATAAAACACATGAGGACCATAATTGAGACAAGAAAGAATATTGTTGAAAGATTACATTATTCTCAGCACTTTTCCTGCTAAGTTTCTATTAATTTGAGCTTGCTTTTTAATACCGGTCGCTGCATAACTGAGTTTATCAGATGAAGAAGCAGCCTGATCGCCATCAATGTTACCACTTTGTTTCAAGATTACACTGATCTTTCTCATTGCTCCTGCTGAATTATACATGTTGTTGGATGCTTGATCAGCAGTGTTGGTTATTATTTTCAGGACCGTCTTTGTTCTGGACTGAAATCCCGCACTCCTTGCTAAAGCAATTGCCGATGCAATGCTGTTTCACCACGTAAAATGGCCTGTTAAACTTCTGCACTTCTTATATTTGATAGTAGCAGTCACTCATGGTAATTTTCTTGTCGTATTTTACATATTCGAATGAAGTTAAGATGCACTAAACTTTGCTTTCGAGTTACGCTGGAAAAAATGTATTTCTTCTAACAAAAGGTTAAAATTGCTTACATTGATAGGACTGCAAAAACTGTTGCGATAGTCTGAAGGGGGTTACTAGGCTACAAAAAAGCAGTACATTATGAAGTTACTAGGCTGCAAAAGAAGATGCACATTTTACTTATTTCGAAAGTCAATTAGCTCAAACGGCAGAGCATTGTGCAATGCACAAGATGTGGGTTCAGTTCCCACATTGGCTAGGAAATAACGGTGTTTCTTTTATATTCTTTTACATTGTGATTCCCACAATGATTTAATATATCGATAACATTAGTCATTAGGCTATCACTCAATTCAATTATTCATGAATATCCAAAATCTGTACTTATTATGTTCAAAGTTCCAATTATTTGATCACGTTTAATTAAAATTCTCTTTATAAAAATGTAAATAAATAATTAAAACGGATGGATGAGAATACCTTTTACAGTCTTTGTATATTTTAGGGTTCTTTATCAGAAAATACCTAACATTTAGGGTCGTTTGCATCAAGGTTTCTAACATTTGTTTTTGCCGAGAAGTACCTAACGTTTGTATTTTGGTTGTTAACTAGTACTCTTGGGGGGATATGCTAAGAGAAGAGTTAAAGTAAATTGGTTTTTGTAGGGAAATGTTTAAAAAGGGGAAAAAGGGAGGGAAAGTAACAATTAATTAAGAAGTTTTGTTAGTCCATTGACGGAGTTTGACTTTTTTTAACATCAGTGCTTATGGTACCATGCGACAACTAAAACATAAATATTAGGTACTCTTGGGCAAAAATAAAATGTTAGGAACCTTGGTGAAAATGATTTAATATATCACTTGAAATAAAGATGACATTAGGCTATCAGTCTATCACTCAATTCAATTATTCATGAATAACCAAAATCTCTACTTATTATGTTCCAAGTTCCAATTATTTGGTCACATTTATTTAAAATTCTCTTTATAAAAATGTAAATAAATAATTAAAAAGAATGGATGAGTATACCTATTTACGGTCTATGTATATTTTGTACTAAAAATGAAGCGGAATCCTACAAAACAATTTGGTATACATCCAACACAAGTTACACAACTACATAAGTACCTTATCGGATTCACGTAAGTGACCAACTAAAAACATTAAAAATGTAAAACTAACTTAGCTTCAAGGTTGGCTAATTAAAACAATTAATTAAAGTTAATTGTTTGGTTAAGACAGGAATACTATCCCAAAACCGCGTAATTAACGAGTGGCTAGAAATTAAAATAGGAGCGTCAGCTAATGCGGAATGACATTGTTTTGAATCATTTGATAGAGATAGGACTGCGTTCTCTCATCTTTATTAGTTACATTATCCATTTACCCTACACTACTTTAGGTTGGGTCACTAGTTAATTATTATAAGATAATATAGTTTAATTTGCATGCTAATTAATGAGTGTTACTTAACCAGCAGAAAGTTGACGGGTTAAGTAGGAATCAGATAAGTGGATGTAGTCTGCTTGTATCAGCCACTAAGCCACTAGAGTTTAAAATACGTAATTTTGTCGGGTGGGCCTTTCATCGGCTTGATTGGTAAATTAGAACAACTAATCTGGCTATATACGGATATATTCGTCTATAACTAAAGATGGGTCAAATAGCTTGAAATGGGTGACATTTTTGCCCCCCATCACCCCATTTATTGCTTGTCCTATTAGAAATGTGGTATTGTATTTAACCCGTATTTAGTTATAGTCGTCTATAATGAGATTTTGTGAAATTAGAAATTAATTTGTGGAAAGATGGGCTGAATTTAGTTGTTCTAAAGTGAATAGAGATGAATTAAACTGAAATAAGATAAAATGAAGTCTAAAAGAACTGGCATAAAAGTTAATTTGTGAAAAAAAAAGAGTTGAAGTAAACTAAACTGAAAATTGAACTGTATATTGAAGTGTATGATACCCGATTTTCGGCATTCTAGGATTCCGAAACAAAAATATCCGTAAATCGAATAGACGGTTTATAGAGTCAGATAAAGTGGCCTCACAAATTTTGAGAAATAACGAAAAACATTTCAGGTTTACGGTGTGCGATAATTAACTCATAGACGAAAATCGTAAACTCGTTAAAATGGTTTAGCACTATTTATTTGGAGCTTAAAATGAATAATGCAACTCCTGAAGTAATCCCAAACACGTGTTGAAAAAGCATAAGAAAAAGAAACACGACTCGGAACGACTTCTCGGGGCCTTATTAAAGTGTCCTTCAAATTTCCTGACCTCAGTTGTGTTACGTTACTTCATCATATGCGAAAATGACACTATTTTAAAATTGTCGCTCGATTTACCCACGGTGTCCCGGGACGTCATTTTCGGACTGAGTTATTAGATGAAGTTACGTAACATAATTGAGGTTTGGACATTTGAAGGACACTTCATTAAGGCCCCGAGAAGTCTAATGCTAAGCCAATAACTGAGTCCGAAAATAACGTTCCGGGACACCGTGACGAAATCGAGCGACAATTTTAAAATAATGTCATTTTCGCATATAATGAAGTAACGTACCACAATTGAGGTTAGAACATTTGAAGGACACTTCAATAAGTAACCGAGAATTCTAATTTTAAGCCAATAACTCATTCCGAAAATGACGTCCCGGGACACTGTGGAGAAATCGAGCGACAATTTTAAAATATTGTCATTTTTGCATATGATGAAGGAACGTAACATAATTGAGGTCAGGACATTTGAAGGACACTTCAATAAGGCCCGGAGAAATCCAATAAGTCAGTCCGAAAATGACGTCACGGGACACCGTAGGGAAATCGAGCGACAATTTTAAAATAATGTCATTTTCGCATATGATGAAGGAACGTAACATAATTGTGGTCAGGACATTTGTAGGACACTTTAATAAGGCCTCGAGAAGTCTAATTTTAAGCAAATAACTTAGTCCGAAAATAACATTCCGGGACACCGTGACGAAATCGAGCGACAATTTTAAAATAGTGTCATTTTCGCATATGATGAAGTTACGTAACACAATTAAGGCCAGGACATTTGAAGGACACTTCAATAAAGACCCGAGAAGTCAAATTTCAAGCCAATAACCCAGTCCGAAAATGAAGTCCCGGGACACCGTGGGGCTTGGGGAAATCGAGCGACAATTTTAAAATACTATCATTTTCGCATATGATGAAATAACATACCACAATTGAGGTCAGGACATTTGAAAAACACTTCAATAAGGCCCCCAAAAGTCTAATTTTAAGCGAATAACTCATTCCGAAAATGACGTCCCTCGACACTTTCGAGAAATCGAGCAACAATTTTAAAATATTGTTATTTTCGCATATGATGAAGTTACGTAACACAATTGAGGTCAGGACATTTGAAAGGACACTTCAATAAGTTCCCGAGAAGTCTAATTTTAAGCCAATAACTCAATCCGAAAATGACGTCCCGGGACACCGTGGGGAAATCGAGCGACAATTTTAAAATAGTGTCATTTTCGCATATGATGAGGGAACGTAACACAATTGAGGTCACGACATTTGAAAGACACTTCAATAAGGCCCGAGAAGTCTAATTTTAAGCCAAAAAGTCAGTCCGAAAATGACGTCACGGGACTCCGTGGGGAAATCGAGCGACAATTTTAAAATAGTGTCAGTTTTGCATATGATGAAGAAACGTAACACAATTGAGGTCATGACATTTGAAGGACACTTAAATAAGTCGATCCTCTAAAAGTCCAATAAGTCAGCCCGAAAATGACGTGACGGGACACCGTGGGGAAATCGAGCAAAATTTTTAAAATAGTGTCATTTGCGCATATGATGAAGAAACTAACACAATTAAGGTCCGGAAATTTGAAAAACACTTCAATAAGGCCTTGAGAAGTCAAATTTTAAGCCAATAACTCAATCCGAAAATGATGCCCTGGGACACCGTGACAAAATCGAGCGACAATTTTAAAATAGTGTAATTTTTGCATATGAAGAAGGAACGTAACACAATTGAGGTCAGGACATTTGAAGGGTACTTCAATAAGGCCCGGGGAAGTCTAATTTTAAGCCAATAACTCAGTCCAAAAATAACGTCCCGGGATACCGTGAAGAAATCAAGCGACAATTTTAAAATATTGTCATTTTCGCATATGATGAAGTAAAGTACCACAATTGAGGCCAAGACATTTAAAGGACACTTCAACAAGGACCCGAGAAGTCTAATTTTAAGCCAATAACTCATTCCGAAAATGGCGTCCCGGGACACCGTGGGGAAATCGAGCGACAATTTTAAAATAGTGTCATTTTCGCATATGATGAAGGAACGTAACACAATTGAGGTCATGACATTTGTAGGACACTTCAATAAGGCCTCGAGAAGTCTAATTTTAAGCAAATAACTTAGTCCGAAAATAACGTTCCGGGACACCGTGACGAAATCGAGCGACAATTTTAAAATAGTGTCATTCTCGCATATTATGAAGTTACGTAACACAATTGAGGTCAGGACATTTGAAGGACACTTCAATAAAGCCCCGAGAAGTCTAATTTCAAGCCAATAACCCAGTCCGAAAATGACGTCCCGGAACACCGTGGGGCTCAGGGAAATCGAGCGACAATTTTAAAATACTATCATTTTCGCATATGATGAAATAACGTACCACAATTGGCAACTTTAGACAGTTTGTAAATTTCCTAAAACCGAGACCCTCAAACGAAATCTCGACTTTCGGAAGGCATAAATCAACATACGTGTGTCTGATGGTCATACTCCATTTACAAAAATTTCCTCATTTATCATTATTAAGACATTCATGGAGTTAAAACTTCAATATTAGATAGTTCGAAAATTTCCTAAAACCGAGACCCTCAAACGAAATTTCGACTTTCGGAAAGTATAAATCAATATACGTGCGTCTGATGGTCATACTCTATTTACAAAAGTTTCCTCATTTATCATTATTAAGACATTCATGTAGTTAAAACTTCAATATTAGACAGTTTGAAAATTTCCTAAAACCGAGACCCTCAAACGAAATTTCGACTTTCGGAAGGCATAAATCAACATACGTTCGTCTGATGGTCATACTCCATGTACAAAAGTTTCCTCATTTATCATTATTAAGACATTCATGGCATTAAAACTTCAATATTAGACAATTTGAAAATTTCATAAAACCGAGACCCATAAACGAAATCTCGACTTTCGGCAGGTATAAATCAATATACGTGCGTCTGATGGTCATACACCATTTACAAAAGTTTCCTCATTTATCATTATTAAGACATTCATGGAGTTAAAACTGCAATATTAGACAATTTAAAAATTTCCTAAAACCGAGACCCATAAACGAAATCTCGACTTTCGGAAAGCATAAAACAACATACGTGCGTTTGATGGTCATACTCCATTTACAAAAGTTTCCTCATTTATCATTATTAAGACATTCATGGAGTTAAAACTGCAATATTAGACAGTTTGAAAATTTCCTAAAACCGAGACCCATAAATGAAATCTCGACTTTCGGAAGGCATAAAACAACTTACGTGCGTCTGATGGTCACACTCCATTTACAAAAGTTTCCTCATTTATCATTATTAAGACATTCATGGAGTTAAAATTTCAATACTAGACAGTTTGAAAATTTCTTAAAACCGAGACCCATAAACGAAATCTCGATTTTCGGAAGAAATAAAACAATATACGTGCGACTGATGGTCATACTCCATTTACAAAACTTTCCTCATTTATCTTTATTAAGACATTCATGGAGTTAAAATTTCAATATTAAACAGGTTGAAAATTTCCTAAAACCGAAACCCATAAACGAAATTTCGACTTTCGGAAGGCATAAATCAACATACGCGCGTCTGATGGTCATACTCCATTTGCGAAAGTTTACTCATCTATAAATACTATTAAAAGGCTAGCCTAGCCACATAGACAATGCCACATTGGATGAAAAAAAAGCCACGTATACAATAACATGTGACTTGGCAAACTAATATGACGTGGATTATCCAATTTATTATTATATTGCATTAATTTAATTCACTTATTTACTTTAAAAATCCATCCATATTCCATTAGATTTAAATTTAATTAACTCAAAAAAAAAATTACAATAAAAAAATATGCATTAACTATAAGTTAATAATTTCAAGATATTTCATATGGAGTACTATTATATGTATTCGAAATAAAAAAAATGAATACATAAGAAATTAAGAACGAAGAAGAATAAATGAAGTTGAAAACAAAAAAAATTGTATTGTCACTAATTCACTACTTTTTTTTGAAAGGCATTAACTCACTATTATTGTTACTATAACTTTGTTGTATATAGAAGATGTTTTACAGAACTAATTAATCGACAAATAAGTATTAAAGATCATATAAAATATTTTCTTAGGAAAATGTAAAATATATGAAAAGGAAAATATTTATTTAATTTAAGTAATTTACAAACAAATTCTGTAAATACTTAAGTTAAATTAAACACTAATAATAGAATTTTAAAAGGGTAGAAATACCGTATTTAGTTCATGAAATTATTTCACGTAAATGATAAGGTTTTGGAAAATATAAAATATATGGAAAAGAAAATATTTATTTAATTTGAGTAATTTACAAACAAATTCTGTAAATACTTAAGTAAATCTATACAATATAGTTAAAAGGCTAGATTAAAGCATTTAATTTAATTTCACATGGCATTAACATTTAATATTTTATACCTCATTAATTTTCATTCATTTTTATTGACTGTTTAATTATTATTTATTAATTCTTATTAGATTATTGGTTATTTGATATGATTCTTAAAAAAAAAAAAATTGAATGATTACTAAAAGTCCTTACAAAAAAGTCATTACATATTGTGTAACATACAAATAAAAAAAATCAAAAGACATCATTAATATTCTTAAACTAAATGTATATATTAAAGATTTGATGAGCTAAAAAAACCAAAAAAAAGATGTAATTTACCAAAATTCACATAAAAGTTTCATAATTTACAATTATATTTCACATTTTAGTTGAAATTTTTGGAAGAGAACATAGATGTTAGTGAATCGGTTAAATTTTTTCGTATTAACACAACTCATAAAATTAAAGTATATATTTATTTATTTCTTTAAAATTTATATAATAAATAGTATAAAAAGGCTAACATTAAGTACACTTTTAAATGACATTTGATATAACCACATGATTTCAAGCAGCCATATTACAAGTCTCATCATATCATCATTATTGTCTTTTATGTCCCCTAATATTTATTCTTACAATTACAATATTAAAAAAAATTAAAGAAGACAACAAACTTTTTATCTTCTTCCACTTCAATACTTTATTCAATTCACCACAAGCATTTAACCATACTTTTCATATTCTTTCTCCATAACTCATTTCTCAAGTTTCTTTATAATGATTCATATTTTTAGTTTACCTTAAATCTTTTGATGATACTATGACTTCTTAATTACTACTTTTTTTTCTTGAGATGATAATGTTTATTCCACGAGCACAACAATAGACATGCATTTTTATTATATTTTTTTATCAGCCTACAACTCATTCGTTTTTCTCATGTTCTCTTTTCCATTATAAGATTTTACTATATTGGTCAAACTTATTTGATAATATTTTAAATATACTCGGTATATCTCATGCAATTTTGTATTTCGTTTACAATTGATTTTGGCATAATACTAATTTGTACAATTGATTGAATTTTCAGGAGCATGACATACTTGGAGATCAATACGTGCAAATGACAATCGACAAGTATGTGGATTTTTTAAGAGGTAGCATAGTATTTCTCATTTTTTTCTTGGAATTTCTTTTTTTGGGAGATTTTTCTATTTTAATTATTAATACAAAACTCATTTGATAATATTTTACATATACTCGGTATATCTTATGCAATTTTGTATTTTATGTACAAATAATTTTGGCATAATACTAATTTGTACAATTGATTGAATTTTCAGGAGCATGACATACTTGGAGATCAATACGTTCAAATGACAATCGACAAGTATGTGGATTTTCTAAGAGGTAGCATGATGTTTCTCATTTTTTTTCTTGGAATTTTTGTTTTTTTGGGAGATTTTCCTATTTTAATTATTAATACATGACAATCGGTGAGTACAGAACACAATTTAAGAATTATCAATTTTTTTTATTTTAGATATTAGTTCAATATCAGTTAACACGATATTTGATGTTGGATGATGTGTTCATATGGATGATCAAATCTGAAACTCTTGAATGGAGTAATCACCATATTGAGGATGTATTTCTATGTCGTTGACATTTTAATTGATATTAACCTATCTATTTTTGTTCCAATAATTATGCTAAGGTTTTTAGCCTATTAGTTATTCTTGGCCTTTTAGTTGTAGTGATAGTATCGACACAACATCGACGAATAATCTTACAAGAGAAAAAAAAAACCATCAAATGATAATTAAATTTGAAATGGAGAGACACGTGTTCAATGTATTCAATTACTACATTAGTCTTACTTCATTCACTTTGTTAGGCTATTTTTCTTTTACCTATTGAAGGAGAAAAACTTGACCGCCTTTGGTAAATTGGCGGTTAAGAAAATCTTCAATCTCCGGAGCAACAATATCTTGAAGTTACATAATACATAACCCATGTATAAGTATTAATCATTGATTTCTATATAAACAACTTATGTCTATATACATGTAATTAGACTATTTAATTTGAGTATAATGAATTGAGAATGCAAATCATTACTGAATTTACGAGTTCGCATAAATCATGAATCATCAGAGCAATGAGCAACGTCATTCGTTCAACATATACATTCAAAAAAACTCTCTACTAAATGCCTAAATCCCATTAATTTACTAGGTTGTTAATAGAGGAGAAGAAGAGTTACTCATGATTAGATTTTTTTTGTATCTTTTACAAAGACCCACATTTTAGCGATAAATACAATGCCTCTATTCCCCACTAATCTCATATTATTATTGTTTATATTACCGTGTTATTATGTTCAATCTCATAATTTCCATCCTATTTTATCGTTTGCAATGTTTCCAAATCAAAATCTGTTTTATACAAGTAGTATTAATAAAAAAAGAAAATTTGTATAGGACCCGTGATTTTTCACGGGTTTTAAAACTAGTTTATCATTATTAAGACATTCATGGAGTTAAAACTACAATATTAGACAATTTTAAAATTTCCTAAAACCGAGACCCATAAACGAAATCTCAACTTTCGGAAGGCATAAATCAACATACGTGCGTCTGATGGTCATACTCCATTTACAAAAGTTTCCTCATTTATCATTATTAAGACATTCATGGAGTTAAAACTTCAATATTAGACAGTTTGAAAATTTCCTAAAACCGAGACCCATAAACGAAATTTCGACTTTCGGAAGACATAAATCAACATACGTGCGTCTGATGGTCATACTCCATTTACAAAAGTTTCCTCATTTATCATTATTAAGACATTCATGGAGTTAAAACTTCAATATTAGACAGTTCGAAAATTTCCTAAAACCGAGACCCTCAAACGAAATTTCGACTTTCGGAAGGCCTAAATATATATACGTGCGTCTGATGGTCATACTCTATTTACAAAAGTTTCCTCATTTATCATTATTAAGACATTCATGAAGTTAAAACTTCAATATTAGACAGTTTGAAAATTTCCTAAAACCGAGACCCTCAAACGAAATTTCGACTTTCGGAAGGCATAAATCAACATACGTGCGTCTGATGGTCATACTCCATGTACAAAAGTTTCCTCATTTATCATTATTAAGACATTCATCGAATTAAAACTTCAATATTAGACAATTTGAAAATTTCATAAAACCGAGACCCATAAACGAAATCTCGACTTTCGGCAGGTATAAATCAATATACGTGCGTCTGATGGTCATACACCATTCACACAAGTTTCCTCATTTATCATTATTAAGACATTCATGGAGTTAAAACTGCAATATTAGACAATTTGAAAATTTCCTAAAACCGAGACCCATAAACAAAATCTCGACTTTCGGAAGGCATAAAACAACGTACGTGCGTTTGATGGTCATAGTCCATTTACAAAAGTTTCCTCATTTATGATTATTAAGACATTCATGGAGTTAAAACTTCAATATTAGACAGTTTGAAAATTTCCTAAAACCGAGACCTTTAAACGAAATCTCGACTTTCGCAAGGCATAAAACAACTTACGTGCGTCTGATGGTCACACTCCATTTACAAAAGTTTCCTCATTTATCATTATTAAGACATTCATGGAGTTAAAATTTCAATACTAGACAGTTTGAAAATTTCTTAAAACCGAGACCCATAAACGAAATCTCGATTTTCGGAAGAAATAAAACAACATACGTGCGGCTGATGGTCATACTCCATTTACAAAACTTTCCTCATTTATCATTATTAAGACATTCATGGAGTTAAAATTTCAATATTAGACAGATTGAAAATTTCCTAAAACCGAAACCCATAAACGAAATTTCGATTTTCGGAAGGCATAAATCAACATACGCTCGTCTGATGGTCATACTCCATTTACAAAAGTTTCCTCATTTATCATTATTAAGACATTCATGGAGTTAAAACTACAATATTAGACAGTTTTAAAATTTCTTAAAACCGAGACCCATAAACGAAATATCAACTTTCGGAAGGCATAAATCAAGATACGTGCGTCTGCTGGTCATACTCCATTTACAAAAGTTTCCTCATTTATCATTATTAAGACATTCATGAAGTTAAAACTTCAATATTAGACAGTTTGAAAATTTCCTAAAACAGAGACCCATAAACGAAATCTTGACTTTCGGAAGGCATAAATCAACATACGTGCGTCTGATGGTCATACTCCATTTACAGAAGTTTCCTCATTTATCATTATTAAGACATTCATGGAGTTAAAACTTCAATATTAGAAAGTTCGAAAATTTCCTAAAACCAAGACCCTCAAACGAAATTTCGGCTTTCGGAAGACATAAATCAATATACGTGTGTCTGATGGTCATACTACATTTACAAAAGTTTCCTCATTTATCATTATTAAGACATTCATGTAGTTAAAACTGCAATATTAGAAAGTTTGAAAATTTCCTAAAATCGAGACCCTCAAACGAATTCTCGACTTTTCATAAATCAACATACGTGCATCTGATGGTCATACTCCATTTACAAAAGTTTCCTCATTTACCATTATTAAGACATTCATGGAGTTAAAATTGCAATATTAGACAGTTTGAAAATTTCCTAAAACCTAGACCCATAAACGAAATCTGGACTTTCGGCAGGCATAAATCAATATACGTGCGTCAGATGATCATACTCCGTTTACAAAAGTTTCCTCATTTATCATTATTAAGATATTCATGGAGTTAAAACTGCAATATTAGAAAGTTTGAAAATTTCCTAAAACCGAGACCCTCAAACGAAATTTCGACTTTCGGAAGACATAAATCAACATACGTGCGTCTGATGGTCATACTCCATGTACAAAAGTTTCCTCATTTATCATTATTAAGACATTCATGGAATTAAAACTTCAATATTAGACAATTTGAAAATTTCCTAAAACCGAGACCCATAAACGAAATCTCGACTTTCGGCAGGTATAAATCAATATACGTGCGTCTGATGGTCATACTCCATTTACAAAAGTTTCCTCATTTATCATTATTAATACATTCATGTAGTTAAAACTGCAATATTAGACAGTTTGAAAATTTCCTAAAACCGAGACCCTCAAACGAATTCTCGACTTTCGGAAGGCATAAATCAACATACGAGCATCTGATAGTCATACTCCATTTACAAAAGTTTCCTCATTTATCATTATTAAGACATTCATGGAGTTAAAACTGCAATATTAGACAGTTTTAAAATTTCCTAAAACCGAGACTCATAAACGAAATCCCGACTTTCGGCAGGCATAAATCAATATACGTGCGTCTGATGGTCATACTCCATTTACAAAAGTTTCCTCATTTTTCATTATTAAGACATTCATGTAGTTAAAACTGCAATATTAGACAGTTTGAAAATTTCCTAAAACCGAGACCCATAAACGAAATCTCGACTTTCGGCAGGCATAAATCAATATACGTGCGTCAGATGGTCATACTCCGTTTACAAAAGTTTCCTCATTTATCATTATTAAGACATTCATGGAGTTAAAACTGCAATATTAGAAAGTTTGAAAATTTCCTAAAATCGAGACTCTCAAACGAATTCTCGACTTTTCATAAATCAACATACGTGCATCTGATGATCATACTCCATTTACAAAAGTTTCCTCATTTATCATTATTAAGACATTCATGGAGTTAAAACTGCAATATTAGACAGTTTGAAAATTTCCAAAAAACTGAGACCCATAAACGAAATCTCGACTTTCGGTAGGCATAAATCAATATACGTGCGTCTGATGGTCATACTCCATTTACAAAACTTTCCTCACTTATCATTATTAAGTCATTCATGGAGGTAAAACTGCAATATTAGACAGATTGAAAATTTCCTAAAACCGAGACCCATAAACGAAATCTCGACTTTCGGAATGCATAAATCGACATACGCGCGTCTGATGGTCCTACTCCATTTACAAAAGTTTCCTCATTTATCATTATTAAGACTTTCATGGAGTTAAAACTGCAATATTAGACAGTTTGAAAATTTTCTAAAACGGAAACCCTAAACGAAATCTCGACTTCTTGTAGGCATAAATCAATATACGTGCGTCTGATGGTCATACTCCATTTACAAAAGTTTCCTCATTTATCATTATTAAGACATTCATGGAGTTAAAATTTCAATATTAGACAGATTGAAAATTTCCTAAAACCGAAACCCAAAAACGAAATTTCGACTTTCGGAAGGCATAAATCAACATACGCGCGTCTGATGGTCATACTCCATTTACAAAAGTTTCCTTATTTATCATTATTAAGACATTCATGGATTTAAAACTGCAATATTAGACAGTTTCAAAATTTCCTAAAACCGAGACTCATAAACGAAATCTCGACTTTCGGCAGGCATAAATCAATATACGTGCGTCTGATGGTCATACTCCATTTACAAAAAATTCCTCATTTTTCATTATTAAGACATTCATGTAGTTAAAACTGCAATGTTAGACAGTTTGAAAATTTCCTAAAACCGAGACCCATAAACGAAATCTCGACTTTCGGCAGGCATAAATCAATATACGTGCGTCAGATGATCATACTCTGTTTACAAAATTTTCCTCATTTATCATTATTAAGACATTCATGGAGTTAAAACTGCAATATTAGAAAGTTTGAAAATTTTCTAAAATCGAGACCCTCAAACGAATTCTCGACTTTTCATAAATAAACATACGTGCATCTGATGGTCATACTCCATTTACAAAAGTTTCCTCATTTATCATTATTAAGACATTCGTGGAGTTAAAACGGCAATATTAGACAATTTGAAAATTTCCAAAAACCGAGGCCCTCAAACGAAATCTCGACTTTCGGAAGGCATAAATCAACATACGTGCGTCTGATGGTCATACTCTATTTATTAAAGTTTCTTCATTTATCATTATTAAGACATTTAAGGAGTTAAAACTGCAATATTAGACAGTTTGAAAATTTCCTAAAACCGAAACCCTCAAACGAAATCTCGACTTTCGGAAGACATAAATCAACATACGTGCGTCTGATGGTCATACTTCATTTATTAAAGTTTATTCATTTATCATTATTAAGACATTCATGGAGTTAAAACTGCAATATTAGACAGTTTGAAAATTTCCAAAACCAAGACCCTTAAATGAAGTCTCGAGTTTCGGAAGGCATAAATCAACATACGTGCGTCTGATGGTCATACTCCATTTATTAAAGGTTCTTCATTTACAATTATTAAGACATTCATTGAGTTAAATTTGCAATATTAGACAGTTTGAAAATTTCCTAAAACCGAGACTCTCAAACGAAATCTCGACTTTCGGAAGGCATAAATCAACATACGTGCGTCTGATGGTCATACTCCATTTACAAAAGTTTCCTCATTTATCATTATTAAGACATTCGTGGAGTTAAAACGTCAATATTAGACAATTTGAAAATTTCCAAAAACCGAGGCCCTCAAACGAAATCTCGACTTTCGGAAGGCATAAATCAACATACGTGCGTCTGATGGTCATACTCCATTTATTAAAGTTTCTTCATTTATCGTTATTAAGACATTTATGGAGTTAAAACTGCAATATTAGACAGTTTGAAAATTTCCTAAAACCGAAACCCTCAAACGAAATCTCGACCTTCGGAAGACATAAATCAACATACGTGCGTCTGATAGTCATACTTCATTTATTAAATTTTCTTCATTTATCATTATTAAGACATTCATGGAGTTAAAACTGCAATATTAGACAGTTTGAAAATTTCCAAAACCAAGACCCTCAAATGAAGTCTCGAGTTTCGGAAGGCATAAATCAACATACGTGCGTCTGATGGTCATACTCCATTTATTAAAGTTTTTTCATTTATCATTATTAAGACATTCATGGAGTTAAAACCGCCATACTAGACAGTTTGAAATTTTCCTAAAACCGAGACCCTCAAACGAAATCACGACTTTCAGAAGGCATAAATCAACATATGTGCGTCTGATGGTCATACTCCATATACAAAAGTTTCTTCATTTATCATTATTAAGATATTAATGGATTTAAAATTGCAATATTAGACAGTTTGGAAATTTTTCAAAACCGAGACCCACAAACGAAATCTCGACTTTTGGAAGGTATAAATTAACATACATGCGTCTGTTGGTCATACTCCATTTATTAAAGTTTCTTCATTTAATAATCTTTATTAAGACATTCTGGTGTTAAAACTGCAATATTAGACAGTTTGAAAATTTCCAAAAACCGAGACCCTCAAACGAAATCTCGAGTTTCGGAAGGCATAAATCAACATACGTGCGTCTGATGGTCATACTCCATTTATTAAAGTTTCTTCATTTAATTATCTTTATTAAGACATTCATGGTGTTAAAACTGCAATATTAGATAATTTGAAAATTTCCTAAAACCGAGACCCTCAAACGAAATCACGACTTTCGGAAGGCATAAATCAACATATGTGCGTCTGATGGTTATACTCCATATACAAAAGCTTCTTCATTTATCATTATTAAGACATTAATGGATTTAAAATTGCAATATTTGACAGTTTGAAAATTTTTCAAAACCGAGACCCACAAACGAAAACTCGAGTTTTGGAAGACATAAATTAACATACATGCGTCTGATGGTCATACTCCATTTATTAAAGTTTCTTCATTTAAGTATCTTTATTAAGACATTCATGGTGTTAAAACTGCAATATTAGACAGTTTGAAAATTTCTAAAAACCGAGACCCTCAAACGAAATCTCGAGTTTCGGAAGGCATAAATCAATATACGTGCGTCTGATGGTCATACTCCATTTATTAAAGTTTCTTCATTTAATTATCTTTATTAAGACATTCATGGTGTTAAAACTGCAATATTAGACAGTTTGAAAATTTCCAAAAACCGAGACCCTCAAACGAAATCTCGAGTTTCGGAAGGCATAAATCAACATACGTGCGTCTGATGGTCATACTCCATTTATTAAAGTTTCTTCATTTAATTATCTTTATTAAGACATTCATGGTGTTAAAACTGCAATATTAGATAATTTGAAAATTTCCAAAAACCGAGACCCTCAAACGAAATCTCGACTTTCGGAAGGCATAAATCAACATACGTGCGTCTGATGGTCATACTCCATTTATTAAAATTTCTTCATTTATTATTATTAAGACATTCATGGAGTTAAAACTTCAATATTAGAAAGTTTGAAAATTTCCAAAAACCGAGACCCTCAAACGAAATCTCGAGTTTCGGAAGGCATAAATCATCATACGTGCGTTTGATGGTCATACTCCATTTATTAAAGTTTCTTCATTTATCATTATTAAGACATTCATGGAGTTAAAACTGCGATATTAGACAGTTTGAAAATTTCCTAAAAACCGAGGCCCTCAAACGAAATCACGAGTTTCGGAAGGCATAAATCGACATACGTGCGTCTGATGGTCATACTCCATTTATTAAAGTTTCTTCATTTATCATTATTAAGACATTGATGGAGTTAAAACTGCAATATTAGACAGTTTGAAAATTTCCTAAAACTGAGGCCCTCAAACGAAATCTCGATTTTCGGAAGGCATAAATAAACATACGTTCGTCTGATGGTCATACTCCATTTATTAAAGTATCTTCATTTATTATTATTAAGATATTCATGGAGTTAAAACTTCAATATTAGAAAGTTTGAAAATTTCCAAAGACCGAGACCCTCAAACGAAATCTCGAGTTTCGGAAGGCATAAATCATCATACGTGCGTCTGATGGTCATACTCCATTTATTAAAGTTTCCTCATTTATCATTATTAAGACATTGATGAAGTTAAAACTGCAATATTAGACAGTTTGAAAATTTTTCAAAAACCGAGGCCCTCAAACGAAATCTCGAGTTTCGTAAGGCATAAATCAACATACGTGCGTCTGATGGTCATTCTCCATTTATTAAAGTTTCTTCATTTATCATTATTAAGACATTCATGTCGTTAAAACTGCAATGTTAGACAGTTTGAAAATTTCCAAAAACCGAGGCCCTCAAACGAAATCTCGGCTTTCGGAAGGCATAAATCAACATACGTGCGTCTGATGGTCATACTCCATTTATTAAAGTTTATTCATTAATTATTATTAAGACATTCATGGAGTTAAAACTTCAATATTAGACAGTTTGAAAATTTCCTAAAAACCGAGACTCTCAAACGAAATCTCGACTTTCGGAAGGCATAAATCAACATACGTGCGTCTGATGGTCATAACCCATTTAATAAAGTTTCTTCATTTATCATTATTAAGACATTCATGGAGTTAAAACTTCGATATTAGACAGTTTGAAAATTTCCAAAAACCGAGACCCTCAAACGAAATCTCAAGTTTCGGAAGGCATAAATCAACATATGTGCGTCTGATGGTCATACTCCATTTATTAAAATTTCTTCATTTATCATTATTAAGACATTCGTGTAGTTAAAAATTCAATATTAGACAGTTTGAAAATTTCCTAAAACCGAGGCCCTCAAACGAAATCTCGACTTTCGGAAGGCATAAATCAACATACGTTCGTCTGATGGTCATACACCATTTATTAAAGTATCTTCATGTATTATTATTAAGACATTCATGGAGTTAAAACTTCAATATTAGAAAGTTTGAAAATTTCCAAAAATCGAGACTCTCAAACGAAATCTCGAGTTTCAGAAGGCATAAATCATCATACGTGCGTCTGATGGTCATACTCCATTTATTAAAGTTTCCTCATTTATCATTATTAAGACATTGATGGAGTTAAAACTGCAATATTAGACAGTTTGAAAATTTCTCAAAAACCGAGGCCCTCAAACGAAATCTCGAGTTTCGGAAGGCATAAATAAACATACGTGCGTCTGATGGTCATTCTCCATTTATTAAAGTTTCTTCATTTATCATTATTAAGACATTGATGGAGTTAAAACTGCAATATTAGACAGTTTGAAAATTTCTCAAAAACCGAGGCCCTCAAACGAAATCTCGAGTTTCGGAAGGCATAAATCAACATACGTGCGTCTGATGGTCATTCTCCATTTATTAAAGTTTCTTCATTTATCATTATTAAGACATTCATGTCGTTAAAACTGCAATGTTAGACAGTTTGAAAATTTCCAAAAACCGAGGCCCTCAAACGAAATCTCGACTTTCGGAAGGCATAAATCAACATACGTGCGTCTGATGGTCATACTCCATTTATTAAAGTTTCTTCATTTATTATTATTAAGACATTCATGGAGTTAAAACTTCAATATTAGACAGTTTGAAAATTTCCAAAAACCGAGACTCTCAAACGAAATCTCGACTTTCGGAAGGCTTAAATCAACATACGTGCGTCTGATGGTCATACTCCATTTATTAAAGTTTCTTCATTTATCATTATTAAAACATTCATGGACTTAAAACTGTAATATTAGACAGTTTGAAAATTTCCTAAAAACCGAGACCCTCAAACGAAATCTCGAGTTTCGGAAGTCATAAATCAACATACGTGCGTCTGATGGTCATACTCCATTTATTAAAGTTTCTTAATTTATCATTATTAAGACATTGATGGAGTTAAAATTGCAATATTAGACAGTTTGAAAATTTCCAAAAACCGAGGCCCTCAAACGAAATCTCGACTTTCGGAAGGCATAAATCAACATACGTTCGTCTGATGGTCATACTCCATTTATTAAAGTTTCTTTATTTATTATTATTAAGACATTCATGGAGTTAAAACTTCAATATTATAAAGTTTGAAAATTTCCAAAAACCGAGACTCTCAAACGAAATCTCGACTTTCGGAAGGCATAAATCATCATACGTGCGTCTGATGGTCATACTCCATTTATTAAAGTTTCTTCATTTATCATTATTAAGACATTCATGGAGTTAAAACTGCGATATTACACAGTTTGAAAGTTTCCTAAAAACCGAGGCCCTCAAACGAAATCTTGAGTTTCGGAAGGCATAAATCAACATATGTGCGTCTGATGGTCATACTCCATTTATTAAAATTTCTTCATTTACCATTATTAAGACATTCGTGTAGTTAAAACTGCAATAATAAACAGTTTGAAAATTTCCAAAAACCGAGGCCCTCAAACGAAATCTCGACTTTCGGAAGGCATAAATCAA
The DNA here is from genome assembly GCF_048544455.1 of Silene latifolia. Lineage (NCBI taxonomy): Eukaryota > Viridiplantae > Streptophyta > Magnoliopsida > Caryophyllales > Caryophyllaceae > Silene > Silene latifolia. Next base: position 53,225 of record NW_027413201.1, on the reverse strand, counting down.
TATACGTGTGTCTGATGGTCGTACTCTATTTATTAAAGTATCTTCATTTATTATTATTAAGACATTCATGGAGTTAAAACTGCAATATTAGACAGTTTGAAAATCTCCAAAAACCGAGACCCTTAAACGAAATCTCGAGTTTCGGAAGGCATAAATCATCATACGTGCGTCTGATGGTCATACTCCATTTATTAAAGTTTCTTCATTTATCATTATTAAGGCATTCATGAAGTTAAAACTGCAATATTAGACAGTATGAAAATTTCCTAAAAACCGAGGCCCTCAAACGAAATCTCGAGTTTCGGAAGGCATAAATCAACATACGTGCGTCTGATGGTCATACTCCATTTATTAAATTTTCTTCATTTATCATTATTAAGACATTCATGTAGTTAAAACTGCAATATTAGACAGTTTGAAAATTTCCAAAAACCGAGGCCCTCAAACGAAATCTCGACTTTCGGAAGGCATAAATCAACATACGTTCATCTGATGGTCATACTCCATTTATTAAAATTTCTTCATTTATTATTATTAAGACATTCATGGAGTAAAAACTTCAATATTAGAAAGTTTGAAAATTTCCAAAAACCGAGACCCTTAAACGAAATCTCGAGTTTCGGAAGGCATAAATCATCATACGTGCGTCTGATGGTCATACTCCATTTATTAAAGTTTCTTCATTTACCATTATTAAGACATTCATGGAGTTAAAACTGCAATATTAGTCAGTTTGAAAATTTCTTAAAAACCGAGGCCCTCAAACGAAATCTCGAGTTTCGGAAAGCATAAATCAACATACGTGTGTCTGATGGTCGTATTCCATTTATTAAAGTTTCTTCATTTATTATTATTAAGACATTCATGGAGTTAAAACTGCAATATTAGACAGTTTGAAAATCTCCAAAAACAGATACCCTTAAACGAAATCTCGAGTTTCAGAAGGCATAAATCATCATACGTGCGTCTGATGGTCATTCTCTATTTATTAAAGTTTCTTCATTTATCATCATTAAGACATTCGTGGAGTTAAAACTGCAATATTAGAGAGTTTGAAAATTTCCTAAAACTGATGCCCTCAAACGAAATCTCGACTTTCGGAAGGCATAAATCAACATACGTTCGTCTGATGGTCATACTTCATTTATTAAAGTTTCTTCATTTATTATTATTAAGACATTCATGGAGTTAAAACTTCAATATTAGAAAGTTTGAAAATCTCCAAAAACCGAGACCCTTAAACGAAATCTCGAGTTTCGGAAGGCATAAATCATCATACGTGCGTCTGATGGTCATACTCCATTTATTAAAGTTTCTTCATTTATCATTATTAAGGTATTCATGGAGTTAAAACTGCAATATTAGACAATATGAAAATTTCCTAAAAACCGAGGCCCTCAAACGAAATCTCGAGTTTCGGAAGGCATAAATCAACATACGTGCGTCTGATGGTCATACTCCATTTATTAAAGTTTCTTCATTTATCATTATTAAGACATTCATGTAGTTAAAACTGCAATATTAGACAGTTTGAAAATTTCCAAAAACCGAGGCCCTCAAACGAAATCTCGACTTTCGGAAGGCATAAATCAACATACGTGTGTCTGATGGTCGTACTCTATTTATTAAAGTATCTTCATTTATTATTATTAAGACATTCATGGAGTTAAAACTGCAATATTAGACAGTTTGAAAATCTCCAAAAACCGAGACCCTTAAACGAAATCTCGAGTTTCGGAAGGCATAAATCATCATACGTGCGTCTGATGGTCATACTCCATTTATTAAAGTTTCTTCATTTATCATTATTAAGACATTCATGGAGTTAAAACTGCAATATTAGACAGTTTGAAAATTTCCTAAAAACCGAGGCCCTCAAACGAAATCTCGAGTTTCGGAAGGCATAAATCAACATACGTGCGTCTGATGGTCATACTCCATTTATTAAAGTTTCTTCATTTATCATTATTAAGACATTCATGTAGTTAAAACTGCAATATTAGACAGTTTGAAAATTTCCAAAAACCGAGGCCCTCAAACGAAATCTCGACTTTCGGAAGGCATAAATCAACATACGTTAAATCGATGGTCATACTCCATTTATTAAAATTTCTTCATTTATTATTATTAAGACATTCATGGAGTAAAAACTTCAATATTAGAAAGTTTGAAAATTTCCAAAAACCGAGACCCTTAAACGAAATCTCGAGTTTCGGAAGGCATAAATCATCATACGTGCGTCTGATGGTCATACTCCATTTATTAAAGTTTCTTCATTTACCATTATTAAGACATTCATGGAGTTAAAACTGCAATATTAGTCAGTTTGAAAATTTCTTAAAAACCGAGGCCCTCAAACGAAATCTCGAGTTTCGGAAAGCATAAATCAACATACGTGTGTCTGATGGTCGTATTCCATTTATTAAAGTTTCTTCATTTATTATTATTAAGACATTCATGGAGTTAAAACTGCAATATTAGACAGTTTGAAAATCTCCAAAAACAGATACCCTTAAACGAAATCTCGAGTTTCAGAAGGCATAAATCATCATACGTGCGTCTGATGGTCATTCTCTATTTATTAAAGTTTCTTCATTTATCATCATTAAGGTATTCATGGAGTTAAAACTGCAATATTAGACAGTATGAAAATTTCCTAAAAACCGAGGCCCTCAAACGAAATCTCGAGTTTCGGAAGGCATAAATCAACATACGTGCGTCTGATGGTCATACTCTATTTATTAAAGTTTCTTCATTTATTATTATTAAGACATTCATGGAGTTAAAACTGCAATATTATGCAGTTTGAAAATTTCCAAAAACCGAGTCCCTTAAACGAAATCTCGACTTTCGGAAGGCATAAATCATCATACGTGCGTCTGATGGTCATTCTCCATTTATTAAAGTTTCTTCATTTAACATCATTAAGACATTCGTGGAGTTAAAACTGCAATATTAGACAGTATGAAAATTTCCTAAAAACCGAGGCCCTCAAACGAAATCTCGAGTTTCGGAAGGCATAAATCAACATACGTGCGTCTGATGGTCATACTCCATTTATTAAAGTTTCTTCATTTATCATTATTAAGACATTCATGTAGTTAAAACTGCAATATTAGACAGTTTGAAAATTTCCAAAAACCGAGGCCCTCAAACGAAATCTCGACTTTCGGAAGGCATAAATCAACATACGTTTGTCTGATGGTCGTACTCTATTTATTAAAGTATCTTCATTTATTATTATTAAGACATTCATGGAGTTAAAACTGCAATATTAGACAGTTTGAAAATCTCTAAAAACCGAGACCCTTAAACGAAATCTCGAGTTTCGGAAGGCATAAATCATCATACGTGCGTCTGATGGTCATACTCCATTTATTAAAGTTTCTTCATTTATCATTATTAAGGCATTCATGAAGTTAAAACTGCAATATTAGACAGTATGAAAATTTCCTAAAAACCGAGGCCCTCAAACGAAATCTCGAGTTTCGGAAGGCATAAATCAACATACGTGCGTCTGATGGTCATACTCCATTTATTAAAGTTTCTTCATTTATCATTATTAAGACATTCATGTAGTTAAAACTGCAATATTAGACAGTTTGAAAATTTCCAAAAACCGAGGCCCTCAAACGAAATCTCGACTTTCGGAAGGCATAAATCAACATACGTGCGTCTGATGGTCATACTCCATTTATTAAAGTTTCTTCATTTACCATTATTAAGACATTCATGGAGTTAAAACTGAAATATTAGTCAGTTTGAAAATTTCTTAAAAACCGAGGCCCTCAAACGAAATCTCGAGTTTCGGAAAGCATAAATCAACATACGTGTGTCTGATGGTCGTATTCCATTTATTAAAGTTTCTTCATTTATTATTATTAAGACATTCATGGAGTTAAAACTGCAATATTAGACAGTTTGAAAATCTCCAAAAACAGATACCCTTAAACGAAATCTCGAGTTTCGGAAGGCATAAATCATCATACGTGCGTCTGATGGTCATACTCCATTTATTAAAGTTTCTTCATTTATCATTATTAAGGTATTCATGGAGTTAAAACTGCAATATTAGTCAGTTTGAAAATTTCTTAAAAACCGAGGCCCTCAAACAAAATCTCGAGTTTCGGAAAGCATAAACCAACATACGTGCGTCTGATGGTCATACTCCATTTATTAAAGTTTCTTCATTTATTATTATTAAGACATTCATGGAGTTAAAACTGCAATATTATGACGTTTGAAAATTTCAAAAACCGAGTCCCTTAAACGAAATCTCGACTTTCGGAATAAAAATCATCATACGTGCGTCTGATGGTCATTCTCCATTTATTAAAGTTTCTTCATTTATCATCATTAAGACATTCGTGGAATTAAAACTGCAATATTAGAGAGTTTGAAAATTTCCTAAAACTGAGGCCCTCAAACGAAATCTCGAATTTCGGAAGGCATAAATCCACATACGTTCGTCTGATGGTCATACTTCATTTATTAAAGTTTCTTCATTTATTATTATTAAGACATTCATGGAGTTAAAACTTCAATATTAGAAAGTTTGAAAATCTCCAAAAACCGAGACCCTTAAACGAAATCTCGAGTTTCGGAAGGCATAAATCATCATACGTGCGTCTGATGGTCATACTCCATTTATTAAAGTTTCTTCATGTATCATTATTAAGGCATTCATGGAGTTATAACTGCAATATTAGACAGTATGATAATTTCCTAAAAACCGAGGCCCTCAAACGAAATCTCGAGTTTCGGAAGGCATAAATCAACATACGTGCGTCTGATGGTCATACTGCATTTATTAAAGTTTCTTCATTTATCATTATTAAGACATTCATGTAGTTAAAACTGCAATATTAGACAGTTTGAAAATTTCCAAAAACTGAGGCCCTCAAACGAAATCTCGACTTTCGGAAGGTATAAATCAACATACGTGTGTCTGATGGTCGTACTCCATTTATTAAAGTTTCTTCATTTATTATTATTAAGACATTCATGGAGTTAAAACTGCAATATTAGACAGTTTGAAAATTTTCAAAAACCGAGACCCTCAAACGAAATCTCGACTTTCGGAAGGCATAAATCAACATACGTGCGTCTGATGGTCATACTCCATTTATTAAAGTTTCTTCACTTATCATTATTAAGACATTCATGGAGTTAAAACTGTAATATTAGACAGTTTGAAAATTTCCTAAAACCGAGACCCTCAAACGAAATCGAGTTTCGGAAGGCATAAACCAAAATACGTGCGTCTGATGGTCATACTCCATTTATTAAAGTTTCTTTATTTATCATTATTAAGACATTCATGTAGTTAAAACTGCAATATTAGACAGTTTGAAAATTTCCAAAAACCGAGACCCTCAAACGAAATCTCGACTTTCGGAAGGCATAAATCAACATACGTGCGTCTGATGGTCATACTCCATTTATTAAAGTTTCTTCATTTATCATTATTAAGACATTCATGGTGGTAAAACTGCAATATTAGACAATTTGAAAATTTTCAAAACCGAGGCCCTCAAACGAAATCTCGACTTTCGGAAGGCATAAATCAACATACGTGCGTCTGATGGTCATACTCTATTTATTAAAGTTTCTTCATTTATTATTATTAAGATACTTATGGAGTTAAAACTGCAATATTAGATAGTTTAAAAATTTCCTAAAATCGACACCATCAAACGAAATCTCGACTTTCGAAAGGCATAAATCAACATACGTGCGTCAGATGGTCATAATCCATTTATTAAAGTTTCTTCATTTATCATTATTAAGACATTCATGATGGTAAAACAATAATATTAGACAGTTTGAAAATTTCTAAAAACCGGGACTCTTAAACGAAATCTCGAGTTTCGGAAGGCATAAATCAACATACGTTCGTCTGATGGTCATACTCCATTTATTAAAGTTTCTTCATTTATCATTATTAAGACATTCGTGGAGTTAAAACGGCAATATTAGACAGTTTGAAAATTTCCAAAAACCGAGGCCCTCAAACGAAATCTCGAGTTTCGGAAGGCATAAATCAACATACGTGCGTCTGATGGTCAGACTCCATTTATTAAAGTTTCTTCATTTATTATTATTAAGACATTCATGGAGTTAAAACTGCAATATTATGCAGTTTGAAAATTTCCAAAAACCGAGTCCCTAAAACGAAATCTCGACTTTCGGAAGGCATAAATCATCATACGTGCGTCTGATGGTCATTCTCCATTTATTAAAGTTTCATCATTTATCATCATTAAGACATTCGTGGAGTTAAAACTGCAATATTAGAGAGTTTGAAAATTTCCTAAAACTGAGGCCCTCAAACGAAATCTCGACTTTCGGAAGGCATAAATCAACATACGTTAAATCGATGGTCATACTTCATTTATTAAAGTTTCTTCATTTATTATTATTAAGACATTCATGGAGTTAAAACTTCAATATTAGAAAGTTTGAAAATCTCCAAAAACCGAGACCCTTAAACGAAATCTCGACTTTCGGAAGGCATAAATCATCATACGTGCGTCTGATGGTCATACTCCATTTATTAAAGTTTCTTCATTTATCATTATTAAGACATTCATGGAGTTAAAACTGCAATATTAGTCAGTTTGAAAATTTCTTAAAAACCGAGGCCCTCAAACGAAATCTCGAGTTTCGGAAAGCATAAATCAACATACGTTATGTCATCGATGGTCATACTTCATTTATTAAAGTTTCTTCATTTATTATTATTAAGACATTCATGGAGTTAAAACTTCAATATTAGAAAGTTTGAAAATCTCCAAAAACCGAGACCCTTAAACGAAATCTCGAGTTTCGGAAGGCATAAATCATCATACGTGCGTCTGATGGTCATACTCCATTTATTAAAGTTTCTTCATTTATCATTATTAAGACATTCATGTAGTTAAAACTGCAATATTAGACAGTTTGAAAATATCCAAAAACCGAGGCCCTCAAACGAAATCTCGACTTTCGGAAGGCATAAACCAAAATACGTGCGTCTGATGGTCATACTCCATTTATTAAAGTTTCTTTATTTATCATTATTAAGACATTCATGCAGTTAAAACTGCAATATTAGACAGTTTGAAAATTTCCAAAACCGAGACCCTCAAACGAAATCTCGACTTTCAAAGGCATAAATCAACATACGTGCGCCTGATGGTCATACTCCATTTATTAAAGTTTCTTCATTTATCATTATTAAGACATTCATGTAGTTAAAACTGCAATATTAGACAGTTTGAAAATATCCAAAAACCGAGGCCCTCAAACGAAATCTCGACTTTCGGAAGGCATAAACCAAAATACGTGCGTCTGATGGTCATACTCCATTTATTAAAGTTTCTTTATTTATCATTATTAAGACATTCATGCAGTTAAAACTGCAATATTAGACAGTTTGAAAATTTCCAAAAACCGAGACCCTCAAACGAAATCTCGACTTTCGGAAGGCATAAATCAACATACGTGCATCTGATGGTCATACTCCATTTATTAAAGTTTCTTCATTTATTATTATTAAGACATTCATGGAGTTAAAACTTCAATATTAGAAAGTTTGAAAATCTCCAAAAACCGAGACCCTTAAACGAAATCTCGAGTTTCGGAAGGCATAAATCAACATACGTTCGTCTGATGGTCATATTCCATTTATTAAAGTTTCTTCATTTATCATTATTAAGACATTCGTGGAGTTAAAACGGCAATATTAGACAGTTTGAAAATTTCCAAAAACCGAGGCCCTCAAACGAAATCTCGAGTTTCGGAAGGCATAAATCAACATACGTGCGTCGATGGTCGACTCCATTTATTAAAGTTTCTTCATTTATTATTATTAAGACATTCATGGAGTTAAAACTGCAATATTATGAAAGTTTGAAAATTTCCTAAAACCGAGTCCCTAAAACGAAATCTCGACTTTCGGAAGGCATAAATCATCATACGTGCGTCTGATGGTCATTCTCCATTTATTAAAGTTTCATCATTTATCATCATTAAGACATTCGTGGAGTTAAAACTGCAATATTAGAGAGTTTGAAAATTTCCTAAAACTGAGGCCCTCAAACGAAATCTCGACTTTCGGAAGGCATAAATCAACATACGTTCGTCTGATGGTCATACTTCATTTATTAAAGTTTCTTCATTTATTATTATTAAGACATTCATGGAGTTAAAACTGCAATATTAGACAGTTTGAAAATTTCCAAAAACCGAGACCCTCAAACGAAATCTCGACTTTCGGAAGGCATAAATCAACATACGTGCGTCTGATGGTCATACTCCATTTATTAAAGTTTCTTCATTTATCATTATTAAGACATTCATGTAGTTAAAACTGCAATATTAGACAGTTTGAAAATATCCAAAAACCGAGGCCCTCAAACGAAATCTCGACTTTCGGAAGGCATAAACCAAAATACGTGCGTCTGATGGTCATACTCCATTTATTAAAGTTTCTTTATTTATCATTATTAAGACATTCATGCAGTTAAAACTGCAATATTAGACAGTTTGAAAATTTCCAAAAACCGAGACCCTCAAACGAAATCTCGACTTTCGGAAGGCATAAATCAACATACGTGCATCTGATGGTCATACTCCATTTATTAAAGTTTCTTCATTTATTATTATTAAGACATTCATGGAGTTAAAACTTCAATATTAGAAAGTTTGAAAATCTCCAAAAACCGAGACCCTTAAACGAAATCTCGAGTTTCGGAAGGCATAAATCAACATACGTTCGTCCTCGATGGTCATATTCCATTTATTAAAGTTTCTTCATTTATCATTATTAAGACATTCATGGAGTTAAAACGGCAATATTAGACAGTTTGAAAATTTCCAAAAACCGAGGCCCTCAAACGAAATCTCGAGTTTCGGAAGGCATAAATCAACATACGTGCGTCTGATGGTCAGACTCCATTTATTAAAGTTTCTTCATTTATTATTATTAAGACATTCATGGAGTTAAAACTGCAATATTATGCAGTTTGAAAATTTCCAAAAACCGAGTCCCTAAAACGAAATCTCGACTTTCGGAAGGCATAAATCATCATACGTGCGTCTGATGGTCATTCTCCATTTATTAAAGTTTCCTCATTTATCATCATTAAGACATTCGTGGAGTTAAAACTGCAATATTAGAGAGTTTGAAAATTTCCTAAAACTGAGGCCCTCAAACGAAATCTCGACTTTCGGGGCATAAATCAACATACGTTAATGTCGATGGTCATACTTCATTTATTAAAGTTTCTTCATTTATTATTATTAAGACATTCATGGAGTTAAAACTTCAATATTAGAAAGTTTGAAAATCTCCAAAAACCGAGACCCTTAAACGAAATCTCGAGTTTCGGAAGGCATAAATCATCATACGTGCGTCTGATGGTCATACTCCATTTATTAAAGTTTCTTCATTTATCATTATTAAGACATTCATGGAGTTAAAACTACAATATTAGTCAGTTTGAAAATTTCTTAAAAACCGAGGCCCTCAAACGAAATCTCGAGTTTCGGAAAGCATAAATCAACATACGTTCGTCTGATGGTCATACTTCATTTATTAAAGTTTCTTCATTTATTATTATTAAGACATTCATGGAGTTAAAACTTCAATATTAGAAAGTTTGAAAATCTCCAAAAACCGAGACCCTTAAACGAAATCTCGAGTTTCGGAAGGCATAAATCATCATACGTGCGTCTGATGGTCATACTCCATTTATTAAAGTTTCTTCATTTATCATTATTAAGACATTCATGTAGTTAAAACTGCAATATTAGACAGTTTGAAAATATCCAAAAACCGAGGCCCTCAAACGAAATCTCGACTTTCGGAAGGCATAAACCAAAATACGTGCGTCTGATGGTCATACTCCATTTATTAAAGTTTCTTTATTTATCATTATTAAGACATTCATGCAGTTAAAACTGCAATATTAGACAGTTTGAAAATTTCCAAAAACCGAGACCCTCAAACGAAATCTCGACTTTCGGAAGGCATAAATCAACATACGTGCGTCTGATGGTCATACTCCATTTATTAAAGTTTCTTCATTTATCATTATTAAGACATTCATGTAGTTAAAACTGCAATATTAGACAGTTTGAAAATTTCCAAAAACCGAGACCCTCAAACGAAATCTCGACTTTCGGAAGGCATAAATCAAAATACGTGCGTCTGATGGTCATACTCCATTTATTAAAGTTTCTTTATTTATCATTATTAAGACATTCATGGAGTTAAAACTGCAATATTAGACAGTTTGAAAATTTCCAAAACCGAGACCCTCAAACGAAATCTCGACTTTCGGAAGGCATAAATCAACATACGTGCATCTGATGGTCATACTCCATTTATTAAAGTTTCTTCATTTATTATTATTAAGACATTCATGGAGTTAAAACTTCAATATTAGAAAGTTTGAAAATCTCCAAAAACCGAGACCCTTAAACGAAATCTCGAGTTTCGGAAGGCATAAATCAACATACGTTCGTCTGATGGTCATATTCCATTTATTAAAGTTTCTTCATTTATCATTATTAAGACATTCGTGGAGTTAAAACGGCAATATTAGACAGTTTGAAAATTTCCAAAAACCGAGGCCCTCAAACGAAATCTCGAGTTTCGGAAGGCATAAATCAACATACGTGCGTCTGATGGTCAGACTCCATTTATTAAAGTTTCTTCATTTATTATTATTAAGACATTCATGGAGTTAAAACTGCAATATTATGCAGTTTGAAAATTTCCAAAAACCGAGTCCCTAAAACGAAATCTCGACTTTCGGAAGGCATAAATCATCATACGTGCGTCTGATGGTCATTCTCCATTTATTAAAGTTTCATCATTTATCATCATTAAGACATTCGTGGAGTTAAAACTGCAATATTAGAGAGTTTGAAAATTTCCTAAAACTGAGGCCCTCAAACGAAATCTCGACTTTCGGAAGGCATAAACCAAAATACGTGCGTCTGATGGTCATACTCCATTTATTAAAGTTTCTTTATTTATCATTATTAAGACATTCATGCAGTTAAAACTGCAATATTAGACAGTTTGAAAATTTCCAAAAACCGAGACCCTCAAACGAAATCTCGACTTTCGGAAGGCATAAATCAACATACGTGCGTCTGATGGTCATACTCCATTTATTAAAGTTTCTTCATTTATCATTATTAAGACATTCATGTAGTTAAAACTGCAATATTAGACAGTTTGAAAATATCCAAAAACCGAGGCCCTCAAACGAAATCTCGACTTTCGGAAGGCATAAACCAAAATACGTGCGTCTGATGGTCATACTCCATTTATTAAAGTTTCTTTATTTATCATTATTAAGACATTCATGGAGTTAAAACTGCAATATTAGACAGTTTGAAAATTTCCAAAAACCGAGACCCTCAAACGAAATCTCGACTTTCGGAAGGCATAAATCAACATACGTGCATCTGATGGTCATACTCCATTTATTAAAGTTTCTTCATTTATTATTATTAAGACATTCATGGAGTTAAAACTTCAATATTAGAAAGTTTGAAAATCTCCAAAAATCGAGACCCTTAAACGAAATCTCGAGTTTCGGAAGGCATAAATCAACATACGTTCGTCTGATGGTCATATTCCATTTATTAAAGTTTCTTCATTTATCATTATTAAGACATTCGTGGAGTTAAAACGGCAATATTAGACAGTTTGAAAATTTCCAAAAACCGAGGCCCTCAAACGAAATCTCGAGTTTCGGAAGGCATAAATCAACATACGTGCGTCTGATGGTCAGACTCCATTTATTAAAGTTTCTTCATTTATTATTATTAAGACATTCATGGAGTTAAAACTGCAATATTATGCAGTTTGAAAATTTCCAAAAACCGAGTCCCTAAAACGAAATCTCGACTTTCGGAAGGCATAAATCAACATACGTGCGTCTGATGGTCAGACTCCATTTATTAAAGTTTCTTCATTTATTATTATTAAGACATTCATGGAGTTAAAACTGCAATATTATGCAGTTTGAAAATTTCCAAAAACCGAGTCCCTAAAACGAAATCTCGACTTTCGGAAGGCATAAATCATCATACGTGCGTCTGATGGTCATTCTCCATTTATTAAAGTTTCTTCATTTATCATCATTTAGACATTCGTGGAGCTAAAACTGCAATATTAGAGAGTTTGAAAATTTCCTAAAACTGAGGCCCTCAAACGAAATCTCGACTTTCGAAAGGCATAAATCAACATACGTTCGTCTGATGGTCATACTTCATTTATTAAAGTTTCTTCATTTATTATTCTTAAGACATTCATGAAGTTAAAACTTCAATATTAGAAAGTTTGAAAATCTCCAAAAACCGAGACCCTAAAACGAAATCTCGAGTTTCGGAAGGCATAAATCATCATACGTGCGTCTGATGGTCATTCTCCATTTATTCAAGTTTCTTCATTTATCATCATTAAGACATTCGTGGAGCTAAAACTGCAATATTAGAGAGTTTGAAAATTTCCTAAAACTGAGGCCCTCAAACGAAATCTCGACTTTCGGAAGGCATAAATCAACATACGTTCGTCTGATGGTCATACTTCATTTATTAAAGTTTCTTCATTTATTATTCTTAAGACATTCATGGAGTTAAAACTTCAATATTAGAAAGTTTGAAAATCTCCAAAAACCGAGACCCTAAAACGAAATCTCGAGTTTCGGAAGGCATAAATCATCATACGTGCGTCTGATGGTCATACTCCATTTATTAAAGTTTCTTCATTTATCATTATTAAGACATTCATGGAGTTAAAACTGCAATATTAGTCAGTTTGAAAATTTCTTAAAAACCGAGGTCCTCAAACGAAATCTCGAGTTTCGGAAAGCATAAACCAACATACGTGCGTCTGATGGTCATACTCCATTTATTAAAGTTTCTTCATTTATTATTATTAAGACATTCATGGAGTTAAAACTACAATATTTGACAGTTTGAAAATTTCCAAAAACCGAGTCCCTCAAACGAAATCTCGACTTTCGGAAGGCATAAATCAACATACGTGCGTCTGATGGTCATACTCCATTTATTAAAGTTTCTTCATTTATCATTATTAAGACATTCGTGGAGTTAAAACTGCAATATTAGAGAGTTTGAAAATTTCCTAAAACTGAGGCCCTCAAACGAAATCTCGAATTTCGGAAGGCATAAATCCACATACGTTCGTTTGATGGTCATACTTCATTTATTAAAATTTCTTCATTTATTATTATTAAGACATTCATGGAGTTAAAACTTCAATATTAGAAAGTTTGAAAATCTCCAAAAACTGAGACCCTTAAACGAAATCTCGAGTTTCGGAAGGCATAAATCATCATACGTGCGTCTGATGGTCATACTCCATTTATTAAAGTTTCTTCATTTATCATTATTAAGGAATTCATGGAGTTAAAACTGCAATATTAGACAGTTTGAAAATTTCCAAAAACCGAGACCCTCAAACGAAATCTCGACTTTCGGAAGGCATAAATCAACATACGTGCGTCTGATGGTCATACTCCATTTATTAAAGTTTCTTCATTTATCATTATTAAGACATTCATGGTGGTAAAACTATAATATTAGACAGTTTGAAAATTTCCAAAACCGAGGCCCTCAAACGAAATCTCGACTTTCGGAAGGCATAAATCAACATACGTGCGTCTGATGGTCATACTCTATTTATTAAAGTTTCTTCATTTATTATTATTAAGATACTTATGGAGTTAAAATTGCAATATTAGACAGTTTAAAAATTTCCTAAAATCGACACTATCAAACGAAATCTCGACTTTCGAAAGGCATAAATCAACATACGTGCGTCAGATGGTCATAATCCATTTATTAAAGTTTCTTCATTTATCATTATTAAGACATTCATGATGGTAAAACAAAAATATTAGACAGTTTGAAAATTTCCAAAAACCGAGACCCTTAAACGAAATCTCGAGTTTCGGAAGGCATAAATCAACATACGTTCGTCTGATGGTCATACTCCATTTATTAAAGTTTCTTCATTTATCATTATTAAGACATTCGTGGAGTTAAAACGGCAATATTAGACAGTTTGAAAATTTCCAAAAACCGAGGCCCTCAAACGAAATCTCGAGTTTCGGAAGGCATAAATCAACATACGTGCGTCTGATGGTCAGACTCCATTTATTAAAGTTTCTTCATTTATTATTATTAAGACATTCATGGAGTTAAAACTGCAATATTAGACAGTTTGAAAATTTCCAAAAACCGAGTCCCTCAAACGAAATCTCGACTTTCGGAAGGCATAAATCAACATACGTGCGTCTGATGGTCATACTCCATTTATTAAAGTTTCTTCATTTATCATTATTAAGACATTCGTGGAGTTAAAACTGCAATATTAGAGAGTTTGAAAATTTCCTAAAACTGAGGCCCTCAAACGAAATCTCGACTTTCGGAAGGCATAAATCAACATACGTGCGTCTGATGGTCATACTTCATTTATTAAAGTTTCTTCATTTATTATTATTAAGACATTCATGGAGTTAAAACTTCAATATTAGAAAGTTTGAAAATTTCCAAAAACCGAGACCCTTAAACGAAATCTCGAGTTTCGGAAGGCATAAATCATCATACGTGCGTCTGATGGTCATACTCCATTTATTAAAGTTTCTTCATTTATCATTATTAAGACATTCATGGAGTTAAAACTGCAATATTAGACAGTTTTAAAATATCCAAAAACCGAGGCCCTCAAACGAAATCTCGACTTTCGGAAGGCATAAATCAACATACGTTCATCTGATGGTCATACTCCATTTATTAAAATTTCTTCATTTATTATTATTAAGACATTCATGGAGTAAAAACTTCAATATTAGAAAGTTTGAAAATTTCCAAAAACCGAGGCTCTCAAACGAAATCTCGAGTTTCGGAAGGCATAAATCATCATACGTGCGTCTGATGGTCATACTCCATTTATTAAAGTTTCTTCATTTATTATTATTAAGACATTCATGGAGTTAAAACTTCAATATTAGACAGTTTGAAAATTTCGTAAAAACCGAGGCCCTCAAACGAAATCTCGAGTTTCGGAAGGCATAAATCAACATACGTGCGTCTGATGGTCATACTCCATTTATTAAAGTTTCTTCATTTATTATTATTAAGACATTCATGGAGTTAAAACTGCAATATTAGACAGTTTGAAAATTTCCTAAAAACCGAGACCCTCAAACGAAATCTCGAGTTTCGGAAGACATAAATCAACATACGTGCGTCTGATGGTCATTCTCCATTTATTAAAGTTTCTTCATTTATCATCATTAAGCATTCGCGGAGTTAAAACGCAATATTAGAGAGTTTGAAAATTTCCTAAAACTGAGGCCCTCAAACGAAATCTCGACTTTCGGAAGGCATAAATCAACATACGTTCGTCTGATGGTCATACTTCATTTATTAAAGTTTCTTCATTTATTATTATTAAGACATTCATGGAGTTAAAACTTCAATATTAGAAAGTTTGAAAATCTCCAAAAACCGAGACCCTTAAACGAAATCTCGAGTTTCGGAAGGCATAAATCATCATACGTGCGTCTGATGGTCATACTCCATTTATTAAAGTTTCTTCATTTATCATTATTAAGACATTCATGTAGTTAAAACTGCAATATTAGACAATTTTAAAATATCCAAAAACCGAGGCCCTCAAACGAAATCTCGACTTTCGGAAGGCATAAATCAACATACGTTCGTCTGATGGTCATACTCCATTTATTAAAATTTCTTCATTTATTATTATTAAGACATTCATGGAGTAAAAACTTCAATATTAGAAAGTTTGAAAATTTCCAAAAACCGAGACCCTTAAACGAAATCTCGAGTTTCGGAAGGCATAAATCATCATACGTGCGTCTGATGATCATACTCCATTTATTAAAGTTTCTTCAATTATTATTATTAAGACATTCATGGAGTTAAAACTTCAATATTAGTCAGTTTGAAAATTTCTTAAAAACCGAGGCCCTCAAACGAAATCTCGAGTTTCGGAAAGCATAAACCAACATACGTGCGTCTGATGGTCATACTACATTTATTAAAGTTTCTTCATTTATTATTATTAAGACATTCATGGAGTTAAAACTGCAATATTATGCAGTTTGAAAATTTCCAAAAACCGAGTCCCTTAAACGAAATCTCGACTTTCGGAAAGCATAAATCATCATACGTGCGTCTGATGGTCATTCTCCATTTATTAAAGTTTCTTCATTTATCATCATTAAGACATTCGTGGAGTTAAAACTGCAATATTAGAGAGTTTGAAAATTTCCTAAAACTGAGGCCCTCAAACGAAATCTCGACTTTCGGAAGGCATAAATCAACATACGTGTGTCTGATGGTCGTACTCCATTTATTAAAGTTTCTTCATTTATTATTATTAAGACATTCATGGAGTTAAAACTGCAATATTAGACAGTTTGAAAATTTTCAAAAACCGAGACCCTCAAACGAAATCTCGACTTTCGGAAGGCATAAATCAACATACGTGCGTCTGATGGTCATACTCCATTTATTAAAGTTTCTTCATTTATCATTATTAAGACATTCATGGAGTTAAAACTATAATATTAGACAGTTTGAAAATTTCCTAAAAACCGAGACCCTCAAACGAAATCTCGAGTTTCGGAAGGCATAAATCAAAATACGTGCGTCTGATGGTCATACTCCATTTATTAAAGTTTCTTTATTTATCATTATTAAGACATTCATGTAGTTAAAACTGCAATATTAGACAGTTTGAAAATTTCCAAAAACCGAGACCCTCAAACGAAATCTCGACTTTCGGAAGGCATAAATCAACATACGTGCGTCTGATGGTCATACTCCATTTATTAAAGTTTCTTCATTTATCAATATTAAGACATTCATGGTGGTAAAACTGCAATATTAGACAATTTGAAAATTTCCAAAAACCGAGGCCCTCAAACGAAATCTCGACTTTCGGAAGGCATAAATCAACATACGTGCGTCTGATGGTCATAATCCATTTATTAAAGTTTCTTCATTTATCATTATTAAGACATTCATGATGGTAAAACAACAATATTAGACAGTTTGAAAATTTCCAAAAACCGAGACCCTTAAACGAAATCTCGAGTTTCGGAAGGCATAAATCAACATACGTTCGTCTGATGGTCATACTCCATTTATTAAAGTTTCTTCATTTATCATTATTAAGACATTCATGGAGTTAAAACGGCAATATTAGACAGTTTGAAAATTTCCAAAAACCGAGGCCCTCAAACGAAATCTCGAGTTTCGGAAGGCATAAATCAACATACGTGCGTCTGATGGTCAGACTCCATTTATTAAAGTTTCTTCATTTATTATTATTAAGACATTCATGGAGTTAAAACTGCAATATTATGCAGTTTGAAAATTTCCAAAAATCGAGTCCCTAAAACGAAATCTCGACTTTCGGAAGGCATAAATCATCATACGTGCGTCTGATGGTCATTCTCCATTTATTAAAGTTTCTTCATTTATCATCATTAAGACATTCGTGGAGTTAAAACTGCAATATTAGAGAGTTTGAAAATTTCCTAAAACTGAGGCCCTCAAACGAAATCTCGACTTTCGGAAGGCATAAATCAACATACGTTCGTCTGATGGTCATACTTCATTTATTAAAGTTTCTTCATTTATTATTATTAAGACATTCATGGAGTTAAAACTTCAATATTAGAAAGTTTGAAAATCTCCAAAAACCGAGACCCTTAAACGAAATCTCGAGTTTCGGAAGGCATAAATCATCATACGTGCGTCTGATGGTCATACTCCATTTATTAAAGTTTCTTCATTTATCATTATTAAGACATTCATGTAGTTAAAACTGCAATATTAGACAGTTTGAAAATATCCAAAAACCGAGGCCCTCAAACGAAATCTCGACTTTCGGAAGGCATAAATCAACATACGTTCGTCTGATGGTCATACTCCATTTATTAAAATTTCTTCATTTATTATTATTAAGACATTCATGGAGTTAAAACTGCAATATTAGTCAGTTTGAAATTTTCTTAAAAACCGAGGCCCTCAAACGAAATCTCGAGTTTCGGAAAGCATAAACCAACATACGTGCGTCTGATGGTCATACTCCATTTATTAAAGTTTTCTTCATTTATTATTATTAAGACATTCATGGAGTTAAAACTGCAATATTAGACAGTTTGAAAATTTCCAAAAACCGAGTCCCTCAAACGAAATCTCGACTTTCGGAAGGCATAAATCATCATACGTGCGTCTGATGGTCATTCTCCATTTATTAAAGTTTCTTCATTTATCATTATTAAGACATTCGTGGAGTTAAAACTGCAATATTAGACAGTTTGAAAATTTCCTAAAAACCGAGGCCCTCAAACGAAATCTCGACTTTCGGAAGGCATAAATCAACATACGTTCGTCTGATGGTCATACTTCATTTATTAAAATTTCTTCATTTATTATTATTAAGACATTCATGGAGTTAAAACTTCAATATTAGAAAGTTTGAAAATCTCCAAAAACCGAGACCCTTAAACGAAATCTCGAGTTTCGGAAGGCATAAATCAACATACGTGCGTCTGATGGTCATACTCCATTTATTAAAGTTTCTTCATTTATCATTATTAAGACATTCATGGAGTTAAAACTGCAATATTAGTCAGTTTGAAAATTTCTTAAAAACCGAGGCCCTCAAACGAAATCTCGAGTTTCGGAAAGCATAAACCAACATACGTGCGTCTGATGGTCATACTCCATTTATTAAAGTTTCTTCATTTATCATTATTAAGACATTCATGGTGGCTAAAACTGCAATATTAGACAATTTGAAAATTTCCAAAAACCGAGGCCCTCAAACGAAATCTCGACTTTCGGAAGGCATAAATCAACATACGTGCGTCTGATGGTCATACTCTATTTATTAAAGTTTCTTCATTTATTATTATTAAGATACTTATGGAGTTAAAACTGCAATATTAGACAGTTTAAAAATTTCCTAAAATCGACACCATCAAACGAAATCTCGACTTTCGAAAGGCATAAATCAACATACGTGCGTCAGATGGTCATAATCCATTTATTAAAGTTTCTTCATTTATCATTATTAAGACATTCATGATGGTAAATCAACAATATTAGACAGTTTGAAAATTTCCAAAAACCGAGACCCTTAAACGAAATCTCGAGTTTCGGAAGGCATAAATCAACATACGTTCGTCTGATGGTCATACTCCATTTATTAAAGTTTCTTCATTTATCATTATTAAGACATTCGTGGAGTTAAAACGGCAATATTAGACAGTTTGAAAATTTCCAAAAACCGAGGCCCTCAAACGAAATCTCGAGTTTCGGAAGGCATAAATCAACATACGTGCGTCTGATGGTCAGACTCCATTTATTAAAGTTTCTTCATTTATTATTATTAAGACATTCATGGAGTTAAAACTACAATATTAGACAGTTTGAAAATTTCCAAAAACCGAGTCCCTAAAACGAAATCTCGACTTTCGGAAGGCATAAATCATCATACGTGCGTCTGATGGTCATTCTCCATTTATTAAAGTTTTTTCTTTTATCATCATTAAGACATTCGTTTAGTTAAAACTGCAATATTAGAGAGTTTGAAAATTTCCTAAAACTGAGGCCCTCAAACGAAATCTCGACTTTCGGAAGGCATAAATCAACATACGTTCGTCTGATGGTCATACTTCATTTATTAAAGTTTTTTCATTTATTATTATTAAGACATTCATGGAGTTAAAACTTCAATATTAGAAAGTTTGAAAATCTCCAAAAACCGAGACCCTTAAACGAAGTCTCGAGTTTCGGAAGGCATAAATCATCATACGTGCGTCTGATGGTCATACTCCATTTATTAAAGTTTCTTCATTTATCATTATTAAGACATTCATGTAGTTAAAACTGCAATATTAGACAGTTTTAAAATATCCAAAAACCGAGGCCCTCAAACGAAATCTCGACTTTCGGAAGGCATAAATCAACATACGTTCGTCTGATGGTCATACTCCATTTATTAAAATTTCTTCATTTATTATTATTAAGACATTCATGGAGTAAAAACTTCAATATTAGAAAGTTTGAAAATTTCCAAAAACCGAGACCCTTAAACGAAATCTCGAGTTTCGGAAGGCATAAATCATCATACGTGCGTCTGATGATCATACTCCATTTATTAAAGTTTCTTCAATTATTATTATTAAGACATTCATGGAGTTAAAACTACAATATTAGAGAGTTTGAAAATTTCTTAAAACCGAGACCCTCAAACGAAATCTCGAGTTTCCGAAGGCATAAATCAACATACGTGCGTCTGATGGTCATACTCCATTTATTAAAGTTTCTTCATTTATTATTATTAAGACATTCATGGAGTTAAAACTGCAATATTATGCAGTTTGAAAATTTCCAAAAACCGAGTCCCTTAAACGAAATCTCGACTTTCGGAAAGCATAAATCATCATACGTGCGTCTGATGGTCATTCTCCATTTATTAAAGTTTCTTCATTTATCATCATTAAGACATTCGTGGAGTTAAAACTGCAATATTAGAGAGTTTGAAAATTTCCTAAAACTGAGGCCCTCAAACGAAATCTCGACTTTCGGAAGGCATAAATCAACATACGTTCGTCTGATGGTCATACTTCATTTATTAAAGTTTCTTCATTTATTATTATTAAGACATTCATGGAGTTAAAACTTCAATATTAGAAAGTTTGAAAATCTCCAAAAACCGAGACCCTTAAACGAAATCTCGAGTTTCGGAAGGCATAAATCATCATACGTGCGTCTGATGGTCATACTCCATTTATTAAAGTTTCTTCATTTATCATTATTAAGACATTCATGGAGTTAAAACTGCAATATTAGACAGTTTGAAAATTTCTAAAAACCGAGACCCTCAAACGAAATCTCGAGTTTCGGAAGGCATAAATCAACATACGTGCGTCTGATGGTCATACTCCATTTATTAAAGTTTCTTCATTTATTATTATTAAGACATTCATGGAGTTAAAACTGCAATATTATGCAGTTTGAAAATTTCCAAAAACCGAGTCCCTTAAACGAAATCTCGACTTTCGGAAGGCATAAATCAACATACGTGCGTCTGATGGTCATACTCCATTTATTAAAGTTTCTTCATTTATCATTATTAAGACAATCATTGAGTTAAAACTGTAATATTAGACAGTTTGAAAATTTCCTAAAAACCGAGACCCTCAAACGAAATCTCGAGTTTCGGAAGGTATAAATCAACATACGTGCGTCTGATGGTCATACTCCATTTATTAAAGTTTCTTCATTTATCATTATTAAGACATTCATGGAGTTAAAACTGCGATATTAGACAGTTTGAAAATTTCCAAAAACCGAGACCCTCAAACGAAATCTCGACTTTCGGAAGGCATAAATCATCATACGTGCGTCTGATGGTCATACTCTATTTATTAAAGTTTCTTCATTTATTATTATTAAGATACTTATGGAGTTAAAACTGTAATATTAGACAGTTTAAAAATTTCCTAAAATCGACACCATCAAACGAAATCTCGACTTTCGAAAGGCATAAATCAACATACGTGCGTCTGATGGTCATAATCCATTTATTAAAGTTTCTTCATTTATCATTATTAAGACATTCATGATGGTAAAACAACAATATTAGACAGTTTGAAAATTTCCTAAAACCGAGACCCTTAAACGAAATCTCGAGTTTCGGAAGGCATAAATCAGCATACGTTCGTCTGATGGTCATACTCCATTTATTAAAGTTTCTTCATTTATCATTATTAAGACATTCGTGGAGTTAAAACGGCAATATTAGACAGTTTGAAATTTTCCAAAAACCGAGGCCCTCAAACGAAATCTCGAGTTTCGGAAGGCATAAATCAACATACGTGCGTCCTGATGGTCGACTTCATTTATTAAAGTTTCTTCATTTATTATTATTAAGACATTCATGGAGTTAAAACGCAATATTATGACAGTTTGAAAATTTCCAAAAACCGAGTCCCTCAAACGAAATCTCGAGTTTCGGAAGACATAAATCAACATACGTGCGTCTGATGGTCATTCTCCATTTATTAAAGTTTCTTCATTTATCATTATTAAGACATTCATGGAGTTAAAACTGCAATATTAGTCAGTTTGAAAATTTCTTAAAAACCGAGGCCCTCAAACGAAATCTCGAGTTTCGGAAAGCATAAACCAACATACGTGCGTCTGATGGTCATACTCCATTTATTAAAGTTTCTTCATTTATTATTATTAAGACATTCATGGAGTTAAAACTGCAATATTAGACAGTTTGAAAATTTGCAAAAACCGAGTCCCTTAAACGAAATCTCGACTTTCGGAAGGCATAAATCATCATACGTGCGTCTGATGGTCATTCTCCATTTATTAAAGTTTCTTCATTTATCATTATTAAGACATTCGTGGAGTTAAAACTGCAATATTAGAGAGTTTGAAAATTTCCTAAAATCGAGGCCCTCAAACGAAATCTCGACTTTCGGAAGGCATAAATCAACATACGTTAGTCTGATGGTCATACTTCATTTATTAAAGTTTCTTCATTTATTATTATTAAGACATTCATGGAGTTAAAACTTCAATATTAGAAAGTTTGAAAATTTCCAAAACCGAGACCCTCAAACGAAATCTCGAGTTTCAGAAGGCATAAATCAACATACGTGCGTCCGATGGTCATACTCCATTTATTAAAGTTTCTTCATTTATCATTATTAAGACATTCATGGAGTTAAAACTGCAATATTAGTCAGTTTGAAAATTTCTTAAAACCGAGACCCTCAAACGAAATCTCGAGTTTCGGAAGGCATAAACCAACATACGTGCGTCTGATGGTCATACTCCATTTATTAAAGTTTCTTCATTTATTATTATTAAGACATTCATGGAGTTAAAACTGCAATATTAGACAGTTTGAAAATTTCCAAAAACCGAGTCCCTCAAACGAAATCTCGACTTTCGGAAGGCATAAATCAACATACGTGCGTCTGATGGTCATACTCCATTTATTAAAGTTTCTTCATTTATCATAATTAAGACAATCATTGAGTTAAAACTGTAATATTAGACAGTTTGAAAAATTCCTAAAAACCGAGACCCTCGAACGAAATCTCGAGTTTCGGAAGGTATAAATCAACATACGTGCGTCTGATGGTCATACTCCATTTATTAAAGTTTCTTCATTTATCATTATTAAGACATTCATGGAGTTAAAACTGCGATATTAGACAGTTTGAAAATATCCAAAAACCGAGGCCCTCAAACGAAATCTCGACTTTCGGAAGGCATAAATCAACATACGTGCGTCTGATGGTCATACTCCATTTATTAAAGTTTCTTCATTTATCATTATTAAGACAATCATTGAGTTAAAACTCTAATATTAGACAGTTTGAAAATTTCCTAAAAACCGAGACCCTCGAACGAAATCTCGAGTTTCGGAAGGTATAAATCAACATACGTGCGTCTGATGGTCATAATCCATTTATTAAAGTTTCTTCATTTATCATTATTAAGACATTCATGGAGTTAAAACTGCGATATTAGACAGTTTGAAAATTTCCAAAAACCGAGACCCTCAAACGAAATCTCGAGTTTCGGAAGGCATAAATCAACATACGTGCGTCTGATGGTCAGACTCCATTTATTAAAGTTTCTTCATTTATTATTATTAAGACATTCATGGAGTTAAAACTGCAATATTATGCAGTTTAAAAATTTCCAAAAACCGAGTCCCTAAAACGAAATCTCGACTTTCGGAAGGCATAAATCATCATACGTGCGTCTGATGGTCATTCTCCATTTATTAAAGTTTCTTCATTTATCATCATTAACACATTCGTGGAGTTAAAACTGCAATATTAGAGAGTTTGAAAATTTCCTAAAACTGAGGCCCTCAAACGAAATCTCGACTTTCGGAAGGCATAAATCAACATACGTTCGTCTGATGGTCATACTTCATTTATTAAAGTTTCTTCATTTATTATTATTAAGACATTCATGGAGTTAAAACTTCAATATTAGAAAGTTTTAAAATTTCCAAAAACCGAGACCCTCAAACGAAATCTCGAGTTTCGGAAGGCATAAATCAACATACGTGCGTCTGATGGTCATACTCCATTTATTAAAGTTTCTTCATTTATCATTATTAAGACATTCATGTAGTTAAAACTGCAATATTAGACAATTTGAAAATTTCCTAAAACCGAGGCCCTCAAACGAAATCTCGAGTTTCGGAAGGCATAAATCAACATACGTGCGTCTGATGGTCATACTCCATTTATTAAAGTTTCTTCATTTATCATTATTAAGACATTCATGTAGTTAAAACTGCAATATTAGACAGTTTGAAAATTTCCAAAACCGAGGCCCTCAAACGAAATCTCGACTTTCGGAAGGCATAAATCAACATACGTTAAATCTGATGGTCATACTCCATTTATTAAAATTTCTTCATTTATTATTATTAAGACATTCATGGAGTAAAAACTTCAATATTAGAAAGTTTGAAAATTTCCAAAAACCGAGACCCTTAAACGAAATCTCGAGTTTCGGAAGGCATAAATCATCATACGTGCGTCTGATGGTCATACTCCATTTATTAAAGTTTCTTCATTTATCATTATTAAGACATTCATGGAGTTAAAACTGCAATATTAGTCAGTTTGAAAATTTCTTAAAAACCGAGGCCCTCAAACGAAATCTCGAGTTTCGGAAAGCATAAACCAACATACGTGCGTCTGATGGTCATACTCCATTTATTAAAGTTTCTTCATTTATTATTATTAAGACATTCATGGAGTTAAAACTGCAATATTATGCAGTTTGAAAATTTCCAAAAACCGAGTCCCTTAAACGAAATCTCGACTTTCGGAAGGCATAAATCATCATACGTGCGTCTGATGGTCATTCTCCATTTATTAAAGTTTCTTCATTTATCATCATTAAGACATTCGTGGAGTTAAAACTGCAATATTAGAGAGTTTGAAAATTTCCTAAAACTGAGGCCCTCAAACGAAATCTCGACTTTCTTGGAAGGCATAAATCAACATACGTTAAATCTGATGGTCATACTTCATTTATTAAAGTTTCTTTATTTATTATTATTAAGACATTCATGGAGTTAAAACTTCAATATTAGAAAGTTTGAAAATCTCCAAAAACCGAGACCCTTAAACGAAATCTCGAGTTTCGGAAGGCATAAATCATCATACGTGCGTCTGATGGTCATACTCCATTTATTAAAGTTTCTTCATTTATCATTATTAAGGCATTCATGGAGTTAAAACTGCAATATTAGACAGTATGAAAATTTCCTAAAAACCGAGGCCCTCAAACGAAATCTCGAGTTTCGGAAGTCATAAATCAACATACGTGCGTTTGATGGTCATACTCCATTTATTAAAGTTTCTTCATTTATTATTATTAAGACATTCATGTAGTTAAAACTGCAATATTAGACAGTTTGAAAATTTCCAAAAACTGAGGCCCTCAAACGAAATCCCGACTTTCTAAGGCATAAATCATCATACGTATGCGTCGATGGTCATACTCCATTTATTAAAGTTTCTTCATTTATCATTATTAAGACATTCATGGAGTTAAAACAACAATATTAGACAGTTTGAAAGTTTCCTAAAAACCGAGGCCCTCAAACGAAATCTTGAGTTTCGGAAGGCATAAATCAACATATGTGCGTCTCGATGGTCATACTCCATTTATTAAAGTTTCTTCATTTACCATTATTAAGATATTCGTGGAGTTAAAACTGCAATAATAAAACAGTTTGAAAATTTCCTAAAACCGAGGCCCTTAAACGAAATCTCGACTTTCGAAGGCATAAATCAACATACGTGTGTCTGATGGTCGTATTCCATTTATTAAAGTTTCTTCATTTATTATTATTAAGACATTCATGGAGTTAAAACTGCAATATTAGACAGTTTGAAAATCTCCAAAAACAGATACCCTTAAACGAAATCTCGAGTTTCAGAAGGCATAAATCATCATACGTGCGTCTGATGGTCATTCTCCATTTATTAAAGTTTCTTCATTTATCATCATTAAGACATTCGTGGAGTTAAAACTGCAATATTAGAGAGTTTGAAAATTTCCTAAAACTGAGGCCCTCAAACGAAATCTCGACTTTCGGAAGGCATAAATCAACATACGTTCGTCTGATGGTCATACTTCATTTATTAAAGTTTTTTCATTTATTATTATTAAGACATTCATGGAGTTAAAACTTCAATATTAGAAAGTTTGAAAATCTCCAAAAACCGAGACCCTTAAATGAAATCTCGAGTTTCGGAAGGCATAAATCATCATACGTGCGTCTGATGGTCATACTCTATTTATTAAAGTTTCTTCATTTATCATTATTAAGTTATTCATGGAGTTAAAACTGCAATATTAGACAGTATGAAAATTTCCTAAAAACCGAGGCCCTCAAACGAAATCTCGAGTTTCGGAAGGCATAAATCAACATACGTGCGTCTGATGGTCATACTCCATTTATTAAAGTTTCTTCATTTATCATTATTAAGACATTCATGTAGTTAAAACTGCAATATTAGACAGTTTGAAAATTTCAAAAACCGAGGCCCTCAAACGAAATCTCGACTTGCGGAAGGCATAAATCAACATACGTTCGTCTGATGGTCATACTCCATTTATTAAAATTTCTTCATTTATTATTATTAAGATATTCATGGAGTAAAAACTTCAATATTAGAAAGTTTGAAAATTTCCAAAAACCGAGACCCTTAAACGAAATCTCGAGTTTCGGAAGGCATAAATCATCATACGTGCGTCTGATGGTCATACTCCATTTATTAAAGTTTCTTCATTTATCATTATTAAGACATTCATGGAGTTAAAACTGCAATATTAGACAGTTTGAAAATTTCCAAAAACCGAGACCCTCAAACGAAATCTCGAGTTTCGGAATGCATAAACCAACATACGTGCGTCTGATGGTCATACTCCATTTATTAAAGTTTCTTCATTTATTATTATTAAGACATTCATGGAGTTAAAACTGCAATATTATGCAGTTTGAAAATTTCCAAAAACCGAGTCCCTTAAACGAAATCTCGACTTTCGGAAGGCATAAATCATCATACGTGCGTCTGATGGTCATTCTCCATTTATTAAAGTTTCTTCATTTATCATTATTAAGACATTCATGGAGTTAAAACTGCAATATTAGTCAGTTTGAAAATTTCCTAAAACCGAGGCCCTCAAACGAAATCTC
Organism: Silene latifolia; assembly: GCF_048544455.1. NCBI lineage: Eukaryota > Viridiplantae > Streptophyta > Magnoliopsida > Caryophyllales > Caryophyllaceae > Silene > Silene latifolia. Next base: position 25,876 of record NW_027413201.1, on the reverse strand, counting down.
GAGTTTCGGAAAGCATAAACCAACATACGTGCGTCTGATGGTCATACTCCATTTATTAAAGTTTCTTCATTTATTATTATTAAGACATTCATGGAGTTAAAACTGCAATATTAGACAGTTTGAAAATTTCCAAAAACCGAGTCCCTTAAACGAAATCTCGACTTTCGGAAGGCATAAATCATCATACGTGCGTCTGATGGTCATTCTCCATTTATTAAAGTTTCTTCATTTATCATCATTAAGACATTCGTGGAGTTAAAACTGCAATATTAGAGAGTTTGAAAATTTCCTAAAACTGAGGCCCTCAAACGAAATCTCGACTTTCGGAAGGCATAAATCAACATACGTTCGTCTGATGGTCATACTTCATTTATTAAAGTTTATTTATTTATTATTATTAAAACATTCATGGAGTTAAAACTTCAATATTAGAAAGTATGAAAATTTCCTAAAAACCGAGGCCCTCAAACGAAATCTCGAGTTTCGGAAGTCATAAATCAACATACGTGCGTTTGATGGTCATACTCCTTTTATTAAAGTTTCTTCATTTATCATTATTAAGACATTCATGTAGTTAAAACTGCAATATTAGACAGTTTGAAAATTTCCAAAAACCGAGGCCCTCAAATGAAATCTCGACTTTCGGAAGGCATAAATCAACATACGTTCGTCTGATGGTCATACTCCATTTATTAAAATTTCTTCATTTATTATTATTAAGACATTCATGGAGTAAAAACTTCAATATTAGAAAGTTTGAAAATTTCCAAAAACCGAGACCCTTAAACGAAATCTCGAGTTTCGGAAGGCATAAATCATCATACGTGCGTCTGATGGTCATACTCCATTTATTAAAGTTTCTTCATTTATCATTATTAAGACATTCATGGAGTTAAAACTGCAATATTAGTCAGTTTGAAAATTTCTTAAAAACCGAGGCCCTCAAACGAAATCTCGAGTTTCGGAAAGCATAAACCAACATACGTGCGTCTGATGGTCATACTCCATTTATTAAAGTTTCTTCATTTATTATTATTAAGACATTCATGGAGTTAAAACTGCAATATTATGCAGTTTGAAAATTTCCAAAAACCGAGTCCCTTAAACGAAATCTCGACTTTCGGAAGGCATAAATCATCATACGTGCGTCTGATGGTCATTCTCCATTTATTAAAGTTTCTTCATTTATCATCATTAAGACATTCGTGGAGTTAAAACTGCAATATTAGAGAGTTTGAAAATTTCCTAAAACTGAGGCCCTCAAACGAAATCTCGACTTTCGGAAGGCATAAATCAACATACGTTCGTCTGATGGTCATACTTCATTTATTAAAGTTTCTTTATTTATTATTATTAAGACATTCATGGAGTTAAAACTTCAATATTAGAAAGTTTGAAAATCTCCAAAAACCGAGACCCTTAAACGAAATCTCGAGTTTCGGAAGGCATAAATCATCATACGTGCGTCTGATGGTCATACTCCATTTATTAAAGTTTCTTCATTTATCATTATTAAGGCATTCATGGAGTTAAAACTGCAATATTAGACAGTATGAAAATTTCCTAAAAACCGAGGCCCTCAAACGAAATCTCGAGTTTCGGAAGTCATAAATCAACATACGTGCGTTTGATGGTCATACTCCATTTATTAAAGTTTCTTCATTTATTATTATTAAGACATTCATGTAGTTAAAACTGCAATATTAGACAGTTTGAAAATTTCCAAAAACTGAGGCCCTCAAACGAAATCCCGACTTTCGGAAGGCATAAATCATCATACGTGCGTCTGATGGTCATACTCCATTTATTAAAGTTTCTTCATTTATCATTATTAAGACATTCATGGAGTTAAAACTGCGATATTACACAGTTTGAAAGTTTCCTAAAAACCGAGGCCCTCAAACGAAATCTTGAGTTTCGGAAGGCATAAATCAACATATGTGCGTCTGATGGTCATACTCCATTTATTAAAATTTCTTCATTTACCATTATTAAGATATTCGTGTAGTTAAAACTGCAATAATAAACAGTTTGAAAATTTCCAAAAACCGAGGCCCTCAAATGAAATCTCGACTTTCGGAAGGCATAAATCAACATACGTGTGTCTGATGGTCGTATTCCATTTATTAAAGTTTCTTCATTTATTATTATTAAGACATTCATGGAGTTAAAACTGCAATATTAGACAGTTTGAAAATCTCCAAAAACATCGAGTCCCTTAAACGAAATCTCGAGTTTCAGAAGGCATAAATCATCATACGTGCGTCTGATGGTCATTCTCCATTTATTAAAGTTTCTTCATTTATCATCATTAAGACATTCGTGGAGTTAAAACTGCAATATTAGAGAGTTTGAAAATTTCCTAAAACTGAGGCCCTCAAACGAAATCTCGACTTTCGGAAGGCATAAATCAACATACGTTCGTCTGATGGTCATACTTCATTTATTAAAGTTTCTTTATTTATTATTATTAAGACATTCATGGAGTTAAAACTTCAATATTAGAAAGTTTGAAAATCTCCAAAAACCGAGACCCTTAAACGAAATCTCGAGTTTCGGAAGGCATAAATCATCATACGTGCGTCTGATGGTCATTCTCCATTTATTAAAGTTTCTTCATTTATCATCATTAAGACATTCGTGGAGTTAAAACTGCAATATTAGAGAGTTTGAAAATTTCCTAAAACTGAGGCCCTCAAACGAAATCTCGACTTTCTAAGGCATAAATCAACATACGTTAAATCTGATGGTCATACTTCATTTATTAAAGTTTCTTTATTTATTATTATTAAGACATTCATGGAGTTAAAACTTCAATATTAGAAAGTTTGAAAATCTCCAAAAACCGAGACCCTTAAACGAAATCTCGAGTTTCGGAAGGCATAAATCAACATACGTGCGCCTGATGGTCATACTCCATTTATTAAAGTTTCTTCATTTATCATTATTAACGCATTCATGGAGTTAAAACTGCAATATTAGACAGTATGAAAATTTCCTAAAAACCGAGGCCCTCAAACGAAATCTCGAGTTTCGGAAGTCATAAATCAACATACGTGCGTTTGATGGTCATACTCCATTTATTAAAGTTTCTTCATTTATTATTATTAAGACATTCATGTAGTTAAAACTGCAATATTAGACAGTTTGAAAATTTCCAAAAACTGAGGCCCTCAAACGAAATCTCGACTTTCGGAAGGCATAAATCATCATACGTGCGTCTGATGGTCATACTCCATTTATTAAAGTTTCTTCATTTATCATTATTAAGACATTCATGGAGTTAAAACTGCGATATTGTGACACAGTTTGAAAGTTTCCTAAAACCGAGGCCTCAAACGAAATCTTGAGTTTCGGAAGGCATAAATCAACATATGTGCGTCTGATGGTCATACTCCATTTATTAAAATTTCTTCATTTACCATTATTAAGATATTCGGAGTTAAAACTGCAATAATAAACAGTTTGAAAATTTCCAAAAACCGAGGCCCTCAAACGAAATCTCGACTTTCGGAAGGCATAAATCAACATACGTGTGTCTGATGGTCGTATTCCATTTATTAAAGTTTCTTCATTTATTATTATTAAGACATTCATGGAGTTAAAACTGCAATATTAGACAGTTTGAAAATCTCCAAAAACCGAGACCCTCAAACGAAATCTCGAGTTTCGGAAGGCATAAATCAACATACGTGCGTCTGATGGTCATTCTCCATTTATTAAAGTTTCTTCATTTATCATCATTAAGACATTCGTGGAGTTAAAACTGCAATATTAGAGAGTTTGAAAATTTCCTAAAACTGAGGCCCTCAAACGAAATCTCGTCTTTCGGAAGGCATAAATCAACATACGTTCGTCTGATGGTCATACTTCATTTATTAAAGTTTTTTCATTTATTATTATTAAGACATTCATGGAGTTAAAACTTCAATATTAGAAAGTTTGAAAATCTCCAAAAACCGAGACCCTTAAACGAAATCTCGAGTTTCGGAAGGCATAAATCATCATACGTGCGCCTCGATGGTCATACTCCATTTATTAAAGTTTCTTCATTTATCATTATTAAGACATTCATGGAGTTAAAACAACAATATTAGACAGTTTGAAAATTTCCTAAAAACCGAGGCCCTCAAACGAAATCTCGAGTTTCGGAAGGCATAAATCAACATACGTGCGTCTGATGGTCATACTCCATTTATTAAAGTTTCTTCATTTATCATTATTAAGACATTCATGTAGTTAAAACTGCAATATTAGACAGTTTGAAAATTTCCAAAAACCGAGGCCCTCAAACGAAATCTCGACTTTCGGAAGGCATAAATCAACATACGTTCGTCTGATGGTCATACTCCATTTATTAAAATTTCTTCATTTATTATTATTAAGATATTCATGGAGTAAAAACTTCAATATTAGAAAGTTTGAAAATTTCCAAAAACCGAGACCCTTAAACGAAATCTCGAGTTTCGGAAGGCATAAATCATCATACGTGCGTCTGATGGTCATTCTCCATTTATTAAAGTTTCTTTATTTATCATTATTAAGACATTCATGGAGTTAAAACTGCAATATTAGTCAGTTTGAAAATTTCTTAAAAACCGAGGCCCTCAAACGAAATCTCGAGTTTCGGAAAGCATAAACCAACATACGTGCGTCTGATGGTCATACTCCATTTATTAAAGTTTCTTCATTTATTATTATTAAGACATTCATGGAGTTAAAACTGCACTATTATGCAGTTTGAAAATTTCCAAAAACCGAGTCCCTTAAACGAAATCTCGACTTTCGGAAGACATAAATCATCATACGTGCGTCTGATGGTCATACTTCATTTATTAAAATTTCTTCATTTATTATTATTAAGAGATTCATGGAATTAAAACTTCAATATTAGAAAGTTTTAAAATCTCCAAAAACCGAGACCCTTAAACGAAATCTCGAGTTTCGGAAGGCATAAATCATCATACGTGCGTCTGATGGTCATACTCCATTTATTAAAGTTTCTTCATTTATCATTATTAAGACATTCATGGAGTTAAAACTGCAATATTAGTCAGTTTGAAAATTTCTTAAAAACCGAGGCCCTCAAACGAAATCTCGAGTTTCGGAAAGCATAAACCAACATACGTGCGTCTGATGATCATACTCCATTTATTAAAGTTTCTTCATTTATTATTATTAAGACATTCATGGAGTTAAAACTGCAATATTATGCAGTTTGAAAATTTCCAAAAACCGAGTCCCTTAAACGAAATCTCGACTTTCGGAAGGCATAAATCATCATACGTGCGTCTGATGGTCATTCTCCATTTATTAAAGTTTCTTCATTTATCATCATTAAGACATTCGTGGAGTTAAAACTGCAATATTAGAGAGTTTGAAAATTTCCTAAAACTGAGGCCCTCAAACGAAATCTCGAATTTCGGAAGGCATAAATCCACATACGTTCGTCTGATGGTCATACTTCATTTATTAAAGTTTCTTCATTTATTATTATTAAGACATTCATGGAGTTAAAACTTCAATATTAGAAAGTTTGAAAATCTCCAAAAACCGAGACCCTCAAACGAAATCTCGAGTTTCAGAAGGCATAAATCAACATACGTGCGTCCGATGGTCATACTCCATTTATTAAAGTTTCTTCATTTATCATTATTAAGGCATTCATGGAGTTAAAACGCAATATTAGACAAGATGAAAATTTCCTAAAACCGAGGCCCTCAAACGTAATCTCGAGTTTCGGAAGGCATAAATCAACATACGTGCGTCTGATGGTCATACTCCATTTATTAAAGTTTCTTCATTTATCATTATTAAGACATTCATGTAGTTAAAACTACAATATTAGACAGTTTGAAAATTTCCAAAACCGAGGCCCTCAAACGAAATCTCGACTTTCGAAGGCATAAATCAACATACGTGTGTCTGATGGTCGTACTCCATTTATTAAAGTTTCTTCATTTATTATTATTAAGACATTCATGGAGTTAAAACTGCAATATTAGACAGTTTGAAAATTTCCAAAAACCGAGACCCTCAAACGAAATCTCGACTTTCGGAAGGCATAAATCAACATACGTGCGTCTGATGGTCATACTCCATTTATTAAAGTTTCTTCATTTATCATTATTAAGACATTCATGGAGTTAAAACAACAATATTAGACAGTTTGAAAATTTCCAAAAACCGAGACCCTCAAACGAAATCTCGAGTTTCGGAAGGCATAAATCAACATACGTGCGTCTGATGGTCATACTCCATTTATTAAAGTTTCTTTATTTATCATTATTAAGACATTCATGTAGTTAAAACTGCAATATTAGACAGTTTGAAAATTTCCAAAAACCGAGACCCTCAAACGAAATCTCGACTTTCGGAAGGCATAAATCAACATACGTGCGTCTGATGGTCATACTCCATTTATTAAAGTTTCTTCATTTATCATTATTAAGACATTCATGGTGGTAAAACTTTAATATTAGACAATTTGAAAATTTTCAAAACCGAGGCCCTCAAACGAAATCTCGACTTTCGGAAGGCATAAATCAACATACGTGCGTCTGATGGTCATACTCTATTTATTAAAGTTTCTTCATTTATTATTATTAAGATACTTATGGAGTTAAAACTGCAATATTAGACAGTTTAAAAATTTCCTAAAATCGACACCATCAAACGAAATCTCGACTTTCGAAAGGCATAAATCAACATACGTGCGTCTGATGGTCATAATCCATTTATTAAAGTTTCTTCATTTATCATTATTAAGACATTCATGATGGTAAAACAACAATATTAGACAGTTTGAAAATTTCCTAAAACCGAGACCCTTAAACGAAATCTCGAGTTTCGGAAGGCATAAATCAGCATACGTTCGTCTGATGGTCATACTCCATTTATTAAAGTTTCTTCATTTATCATTATTAAGACATTCGTGGAGTTAAAACGGCAATATTAGACAGTTTGAAAATTTCCAAAAACCGAGGCCCTCAAACGAAATCTCGAGTTTCGGAAGGCATAAATCAACATACGTGCGTCTGATGGTCAGACTCCATTTATTAAAGTTTCTTCATTTATTATTATTAAGACATTCATGGAGTTAAAACTGCAATATTATGCAGTTTGAAAATTTCCAAAAACCGAGTCCCTAAAACGAAATCTCGACTTTCGGAAGACATAAATCATCATACGTGCGTCTGATGGTCATTCTCCATTTATTAAAGTTTCTTCATTTATCATTATTAAGACATTCATGGAGTTAAAACTGCAATATTAGTCAGTTTGAAAATTTCTTAAAAACCGAGGCCCTCAAACGAAATCTCGAGTTTCGGAAAGCATAAACCAACATACGTGCGTCTGATGATCATACTCCATTTATTAAAGTTTCTTCATTTATTATTATTAAGACATTCATGGAGTTAAAACTGCAATATTATGCAGTTTGAAAATTTGCAAAAACCGAGTCCCTTAAACGAAATCTCGACTTTCGGAAGGCATAAATCATCATACGTGCGTCTGATGGTCATTCTCCATTTATTAAAGTTTCTTCATTTATCATCATTAAGACATTCGTGGAGTTAAAACTGCAATATTAGAGAGTTTGAAAATTTCCTAAAACTGAGGCCCTCAAACGAAATCTCGAAATTCGGAAGGCATAAATCCACATACGTTAAATCGATGGTCATACTTCATTTATTAAAGTTTCTTCATTTATTATTATTAAGACATTCATGGAGTTAAAACTTCAATATTAGAAAGTTTGAAAATCTCCAAAAACCGAGACCCTTAAACGAAATCTCGAGTTTCGGAAGGCATAAATCATCATACGTGCGTCTGATGGTCATACTCCATTTATTAAAGTTTCTTCATTTATCATTATTAAGGCATTCATGGAGTTAAAACTGCAATATTAGACAGTTTGAAAATTTCCTAAAACCGAGACCCTCAAACGAAATCTCGAGTTTCGGAAGGCATAAATCAACATACGTGCGTCTGATGGTCATACTCCATTTATTAAAGTTTCTTCATTTATCATTATTAAGACATTCATGTAGTTAAAACTGCAATATTAGACAGTTTGAAAATTTCCAAAAACTGAGGCCCTCAAACGAAATCTCGACTTTCGGAAGGCATAAATCAACATACGTGTGTCTGATGGTCGTACTCCATTTATTAAGTTTTCTTCATTTATTATTATTAAGACATTCATGGAGTTAAAACTCCAATATTAGACAGTTTGAAAATTTTCAAAAACCGAGACCCTCAAACGAAATCTCGACTTTCGGAAGGCATAAATCAACATACGTGCGTCTGATGGTCATACTCCATTTATTAAAGTTTCTTCATTTATCATTATTAAGACATTCATGGAGTTAAAACTGTAATATTAGACAGTTTGAAAATTTCCTAAAAACCGAGACCCTCAAACGAAATCGAGTTTCGGAAGGCATAAACCAAAATACGTGCGTCTGATGGTCATACTCCATTTATTAAAGTTTCTTTATTTATCATTATTAAGACATTCATGTAGTTAAAACTGCAATATTAGACAGTTTGAAAATTTCCAAAAACCGAGACCCTCAAACGAAATCTCGACTTTCGGAAGGCATAAATCAACATACGTGCGTCTGATGGTCATACTCCATTTATTAAAGTTTCTTCATTTATCATTATTAAGACATTCATGGTGGTAAAACTGCAATATTAGACAATTTGAAAATTTCCAAAAACCGAGGCCCTCAAACGAAATCTCGACTTTCGGAAGGCATAAATCAACATACGTTCGTCTGATGGTCATACTCCATTTATTAAAATTTCTTCATTTATTATTATTAAGACATTCATGGAGTAAAAACTTCAATATTAGAAAGTTTAAATTTCCAAAAACCGAGACCCTTAAACGAAATCTCGAGTTTCGGAAGGCATAAATCATCATACGTGCGTCTGATGATCATACTCCATTTATTAAAGTTTCTTCAATTATTATTATTAAGACATTCATGGAGTTAAAACTGTAATATTAGTCAGTTTGAAAATTTCTTAAAAACCGAGGCCCTCAAACGAAATCTCGAGTTTCGGAAAGCATAAACCAACATACGTGCGTCTGATGGTCATACTCCATTTATTAAAGTTTCTTCATTTATTATTATTAAGACATTCATGGAGTTAAAACTGCAATATTATGCAGTTTGAAAATATCCAAAAACCGAGTCCCTTAAACGAAATCTCGACTTTCGGAAGGCATAAATCATCATACGTGCGTCTGATGGTCATTCTCCATTTATTAAAGTTTCTTCATTTATCATCATTAACACATTCGTGGAGTTAAAACTGCAATATTAGAGAGTTTGAAAATTTCCTAAAACTGAGGCCCTCAAACGAAATCTCGACTTTCGGAAGGCATAAATCAACATACGTTCGTCTGATGGTCATACTTCATTTATTAAAGTTTCTTCATTTATTATTATTAAGACATTCAAGGAGTTAAAACTTCAATATTAGAAAGTTTGAAAATCTCCAAAAACCGAGACCCTTAAACGAAATCTCGAGTTTCGGAAGACATAAATCATCATACGTGCGTCTGATGGTCATACTCCATTTATTAAAGTTTCTTCATTTATCATTATTAAGACATTCATGTAGTTAAAACTGCAATATTAGACAGTTTGAAAATTTCCAAAAACCGAGGCCCTCAAACGAAATCTCGACTTTCGGAAGGCATAAATCAACATACGTTCGTCTGATGGTCATACTCCATTTATTAAAATTTCTTCATTTATTATTATTAAGACATTCATGGAGTAAAAACTTCAATATTAGAAAGTTTAAATTTCCAAAAACCGAGACCCTTAAACGAAATCTCGAGTTTCGGAAGGCATAAATCATCATACGTGCGTCTGATGATCATACTCCATTTATTAAAATTCTTCAATTATCATTATTAAGACATTCATGGAGTTAAAACTGCAATATTAGTCAGTTTGAAAATTTCTTAAAAAACGAGGCCCTCAAACGAAATCTCGAGTTTCGGAAAGCATAAACCAACATACGTGCGTCTGATGGTCATACTCCATTTATTAAAGTTTCTTCATTTATTATTATTAAGACATTCATGGAGTTAAAACTGCAATATTATGCAGTTTGAAAATTTCCAAAAACCGAGTCCCTTAAACGAAATCTCGACTTTCGGAAGGCATAAATCATCATACGTGCGTCTGATGGTCATTCTCCATTTATTAAAGTTTCTTCATTTATCATCATTAAGACATTCGTGGAGTTAAAACTGCAATATTAGAGAGTTTGAAAATTTCCTAAAACTGAGGCCCTCAAACGAAATCTCGACTTTCGGAAGGCATAAATCAACATACGTTCGTCTGATGGTCATACTTCATTTATTAAAGTTTCTTCATTTATTATTATTAAGACATTCATGGAGTTAAAACTTCAATATTAGAAAGTTTGAAAATTTCCAAAAACCGAGACCCTCAAACGAAATCTCGAGTTTCGGAAGGCATAAATCATCATACGTGCGTCTGATGGTCATACTCCATTTATTAAAGTTTCTTCATTTATCATTATTAAGACATTCATGTAGTTAAAACTGCAATATTAGACAGTTTGAAAATTTCCAAAAACCGAGGCCCTCAAACGAAATCTCGACTTTCGGAAGGCATAAATCAACATACGTTCGTCTGATGGTCATACTCCATTTATTAAAATTTCTTCATTTATTATTATTAAGACATTCATGGAGTAAAAACTTCAATATTAGAAAGTTTGAAAATTTCCAAAAACCGAGACCCTTAAACGAAATCTCGAGTTTCGGAAGGCATAAATCATCATACGTGCGTCTGATGATCATACTCCATTCATTAAAGTTTCTTCAATTAACATTATTAAGACATTCATGGAGTTAAAACTGCAATATTAGTCAGTTTGAAAATTTCTTAAAAACCGAGGCCCTCAAACGAAATCTCGAGTTTCGGAAAGCATAAACCAACATACGTGCGTCGGATGGTCATACTCCATTTATTAAAGTTTCTTCATTTATTATTATTAAGACATTCATGGAGTTAAAACTGCAATATTATGCAGTTTGAAAATTTCCAAAAACCGAGTCCCTTAAACGAAATCTCGACTTTCGGAAGGTATAAATCATCATACGTGCGTCTGATGGTCATTCTCCATTTATTATAGTTTCTTCATTTATCATCATTAAGACATTCGTGGAGTTAAAACTGCAATATTAGAGAGTTTGAAAATTTTCTAAAACTGAGGCCCTCAAACGAAATCTCGACTTTCGGAAGGCATAAATCAACATACGTTCGTCTGATGGTCATACTTCATTTATTAAAGTTTCTTCATTTATTATTATTAAGACATTCATGGAGTTAAAACTTCAATATTAGAAAGTTTGAAAATCTCCAAAAACCGAGACCCTTAAACGAAATCTCGAGTTTCGGAAGGCATAAATCATCATACGTGCGTCTAATGGTCATACTCCATTTATTAAAGTTTCTTCATTTATCATTATTAAGACATTCATGGAGTTAAAACTGCAATATTAGTCAGTTTGAAAATTTCTTAAAAACCGAGGCCCTCAAACGAAATCTCGAGTTTCGAAGACATAAACCAACATACGTGCGTCTGATGGTCATACTCCATTTATTAAAGTTTCTTCATTTATTATTATTAAGACATTCATGGAGTTAAAACTGCAATATTAGACAGTTTGAAAATTTCCAAAAACCGAGTCCCTTAAACGAAATCTCGACTTTCGGAAGGCATAAATCAACATACGTCGTCCTGATGGTCATACTCCATTTATTAAAGTTTCTTCATTTATCATTATTAAGACATTCATGGAGTTAAAACAACAATATTAGACAGTTTGAAAATTTCCTAAAAACCGAGACCCTCAAACGAAATCTCGAGTTTCGGAAGGTATAAATCAACATACGTGCGTCTGATGGTCATACTCCATTTATTAAAGTTTCTTCATTTATCATTATTAAGACATTCATGGAGTTAAAACTGCGATATTAGACAGTTTGAAAATATACAAAAACCGAGGCCCTCAAACGAAATCTCGACTTTCGGAAGGCATAAATCAACATACGTGCGTCTGATGGTCATACTCCATTTATTAAAGTTTCTTCATTTATCATTATTAAGACAATCATTGAGTTAAAACTGTAATATTAGACAGTTTGAAAATTTCCTAAAAACCGAGACCCTCGAACGAAATCTCGAGTTTCGGAAGGTATAAATCAACATACGTGCGTCTGATGGTCATTCTCCATTTATTAAAGTTTCTTCCTTTATCATCATTAAGACATTCGTGGAGTTAAAACTGCAATATTAGAGAGTTTGAAAATTTCCTAAAACTCAGGCCCTCAAACGAAATCTCGACTTTCGGAAGGCATAAATCAACATACGTTCGTCTGATGGTCATACTTCATTTATTAAAATTTCTTCATTTATTATTATTAAGACATTCATGGAGTTAAAACTTCAATATTAGAAAGTTTGGAAATCTCCAAAAACCGAGACCCTTAAACGAAATCTCGAGTTTCGGAAGGCATAAATCATCATACGTGCGTCTGATGGTCATACTCCATTTATTAAAGTTTCTTCATTTATCATTATTAAGGCATTCATGGAGTTAAAACTGCAATATTAGACAGTATGAAAATTTCCTAAAAACCGAGGCCCTCAAACGAAATCTCGAGTTTCGGAAGGCATAAATCAACATACGTGCGTCTGATGGTCATACTCCATTTATTAAAGTTTCTTCATTTATCATTATTAAGACATTCATGTAGTTAAAACTGCAATATTAGACAGTTTGAAAATTTCCAAAAACTGAGGCCCTCAAACGAAATCTCGACTTTCGGAAGGCATAAATCAACATACGTGTGTCTGATGGTCGTACTCCATTTATTAAAGTTTCTTCATTTATTATTATTAAGACATTCATGGAGTTAAAACTGCAATATTAGACAGTTTGAAAATTTCCAAAAACCGAGTCCCTCAAACGAAATCTCGACTTTCGGAAGGCATAAATCAACATACGTGCGTCTGATGGTCATATTCCATTTATTAAAGCTTCTTCATTTATCATTATTAAGACATTCATGGAGTTAAAACTGTAATGTTAGACAGTTTGAAAATTTCCTAAAAACCAAGACCCTCAAACGAAATCGAGTTTCGGAAGGCATAAACAAACATACGTGCGTCTGATGGTCATACTCCATTTATTAAAGTTTCTTTATTTATCATTATTAAGACATTCATGTAGTTAAAACTGCAATATTATGCAGTTTGAAATTTTCCAAAAACCGAGTCCCTTAAACGAAATCTCGACTTTCGGAAGGCATAAATCATTATACGTGCGTCTGATGGTCATTCTCCATTTATTAAATTTTCTTCCTTTATCATCATTAAGACATTCGTGGAGTTAAAACTGCAATATTAGAGAGTTTGAAAATTTCCTAAAACTTAGGCCCTCAAACGAAATCTCGACTTTCGGAAGGCATAAATCAACATACGTTCGTCTGATGGTCATACTTCATTTATTAAAATTTCTTCATTAATTATTATTAAGACATTCATGGAGTTAAAACTTCAATATTAGAAAGTTTGGAAATCTCCAAAAACCGAGACCCTTAAACGAAATCTCGAGTTTCGGAAGGCATAAATCATCATACGTGCGTCTGATGGTCATACTCCATTTATTAAAGTTTCTTCATTTATCATTATTAAGGCATTCATGGAGTTAAAACTGCAATATTAGACAAGATTGAAAATTTCCTAAAACCGAGGCCCTCAAACGAAATCTCGAGTTTCGGAAGGCATAAATCAACATACGTGCGTCTGATGGTCATACTCCATTTATTAAAGTTTCTTCATTTATCATTATTAAGATATTCATGGAGTTAAAACAACAATATTAGACAGTTTGAAAATTTCCAAAAACTGAGGCCCTCAAACGAAATCTCGACTTTCGGAAGGCATAAATCAACATACGTGTGTCTGATGGTCATACTCCATTTATTAAAGTTTCTTCATTTATTATTATTAAGACATTCATGGAGTTAAAACTGCAATATTAGACAGTTTGAAAATTTCCAAAAACCGAGTCCCTCAAACGAAATCTCGACTTTCGGAAGGCATAAATCAACATACGTGCGTCTGATGGTCATACTCCATTTATTAAAGTTTCTTCATTTATCATTATTAAGACATTCATGGAGTTAAAACTGTAATATTAGACAGTTTGAAAATTTCCTAAAAACCGAGACCCTCAAACGAAATCTCGAGTTTCGGAAGACATAAATCAACATACGTGCGTCTGATGGTCATACTCCATTTATTAAAGTTTCTTCATTTATCATTATTAAGACATTGATGGAGTTAAAACTGCAATATTAGACAGTTTGAAAATTTCCAAAAACCAAGACCCTCAAACGAAATCTCGACTTTCGTAAGGCATAAATCAACATACGTGCGTCTGATGGTCATACTCCATTTATTAAAGTTTCTTCATTTATCATTATTAAGACATTCATGGTGGTAAAACAACAATATTAGACAGTTTGAAAATTTCCAAAAACCGAGACCCTTAAACGAAATCTCGAGTTTCGGAAGGCATAAATCAACATACGTGCGTCTGATGGTCATACTTCATTTATTAAAGTTTCTTCATTTATCATTATTAAGACATTGATGGAGTTAAAACTGCAATATTAGACAGTTTGAAAATTTCCTAAAACTGAGGCCTTCAAACGAAATCTCGAGTTTCGGAAGGCATAAATCAACATACGTGCGTCTGATGGTCATACTCCATTTATTAAAGTTTCTTCATTTATCATTATTAAGACATTCATGTAGTTAAAACTGCAATATTAGACAGTTTGAAAATTTCCAAAAACCGAGGCCCTCAAACGAAATCTCGACTTTCGGAAGGCATAAATCAACATACGTTCGTCTGATGGTCATACTCCATTTATTAAAATTTCTTCATTTATTATTATTAAGACATTCATGGAGTTAAAACTGCAATATTAGACAGTTTTAAAATTTCCAAAAACCGAGCCTCTCAAACGAAATCTCGACTTTCGGAAGGCATAAATCAACATACGTGCGTCTGATGGTCATACTCCATTTATTAAAGCTTCTTCATTTATCATTATTAAGACATTCATGGAGTTAAAACTGTAATATTAGACAGTTTGAAAATTTCCTAAAAACCGAGACCCTCAAACGAAATCGAGTTTCGGAAGGCATAAATCAACATACGTGCGTCTGATGGTCATACTCCATTTATTAAAGTTTCTTCATTTATCATTATTAAGACATTGATGGAGTTAAAACTTCAATATTAGACAGTTTGAAAATTTCCAAAAACCGAGACCCTCAAACGAAATCTCGAGTTTCGGAAGGCATAAACCAACATACGTGCGTCTGATGGTCATACTCCATTTATTAAAGTTTCTTTATTTATCATTATTAAGACATTCATGTAGTTAAAACTGCAATATTAGACAGTTTGAAAATTTCCAAAAACCGAGACCCTCAAACGAAATCTCGACTTTCGGAAGGCATAAATCAACATACGTGCGTCTGATGGTCATACTCCATTTATTAAACTTTCTTCATTTATCATTATTAAGACATTTATGGTGGTAAAACTGCAATATTAGACAATTTGAAAATTTCCAAAAACCGAGGCCCTTAAACGAAATCTCGACTTTCGGAAGGCATTAATCAACATACGTGCGTCTGATGGTCATACTCTATTTATTAAAGTTTCTTCATTTATTATTATTAAGATACTTATGGAGTTAAAACTGCAATATTAGACAGTTTAAAAATTTCCTAAAATCGACACCATCAAACGAAATCTCGACTTTCGGAAGGCATAAATCAACATACGTGCGTCTGATGGTCATACTCCATTTATTAAAGTTTCTTCATTTATCATTATTAAGTTATTCATGATGGTAAAAAAACAATATTAGACAGTTTGAAAATTTCAAAAAACCGAGACCCTTAAACGAAATTTCGAGTTTCGGAAGGCATAAATCAACATACGTGCGTCTGATGGTCATACTCCATTTATTAAAGTTTCTTCATTTATCATTATTAAGACATTCGTGCAGTTAAAACGGCAATATTAGACAGTTTGAAAATTTCCAAAAACCGAGGCCTTCAAACGAAATCTCGAGTTTCGGAAGGCATAAATCAACATACGTGCGTCTGATGGTCAGACTCCATTTATTAAAGTTTCTTCATTTATTATTATTAAGACATTCATGGAGTTAAAACTTCAATATTAGAAAGTTTGAAAATTTCCAAAAACCGAGACCCTCAAACGAAATCTCGAGTTTCGGATGGCATAAATCAACATACTTGCGTCTGATGGTCATACTCCATTAATTAAAGTTTCTTCATTTATCATTATTAAGACATTCGTGGAGTTAAAACTGCAATATTAGACATTTTGAAAATTTCCTAAAACTGATGCCCTCAAACGAAATCTCGACTTTCGGAAGGCATAAATCAACATACGTTTGTCTGATGGTCATACTCCATTTATTAAAGTTTCTTCATTTATTATTATTAAGACATTTATGAAGTTAAAACTTCAATATTAGAAAGTTTGAAAATTTCCAAAAACCGAGACCCTCAAACGAAATCTCGAGTTTCGGAAGACATAAATCATCATACGTGCGTCTGATGGTCATACTCCATTTATTAAAGTTTCTTCATTTATCATTATTAAGACATTCATGATGGTAAAACAACAATATTAGATAGTTTGAAAATTTCCAAAAACCGAGACCCTTAAACGAAATCTCGAGTTTCGGAAGGCATAAATCAACATACGTGCGTTTGATGGTTATACTCCATTTATTAAAGTTTCTTCATTTATCATTATTAAGACATTGATGGAGTTAAAACTGCAATATTAGACAGTTTGAAAATTTCCAAAAACCGAGGCCATCAACTGAAATCTCGACTTTCGGAATGCATAAATCAACATACGTGCGTCTGATGGTCATACTCCATTTATTAAAGTTTCTTCATTTATTATTATTAAGACATTCATGGAGTTAAAACTTCAATATTAGAAAGTTTGAAAAATTTCCAAAAACCGAGACCTTCAAACAAAATCTCGACTTTCGGAAGGCATAAATCAACATACGTGCGTCTGATGGTCATACTCCATTTATTAAAGTTTCTTCATTTATCATTATTAAGACATTCATGGAGTTAAAACTGCAATATTAGACAGTTTGAAAATTTCCTAAAACCGAGACCCTCAAACGAAATTTCGAGTTTCGGAAGGCATAAATCAACATACGTGCGTCTGATGGTCATACTCCATTTATTAAAGTTTCTTCATTTATCATTATTAAGACATTGATGGAGTTAAAACTGCAATATTAGACGTTTTGAAAATTTCTAAAAACCGAGACCCTCAAACGAAATCTCGACTTTCGGAAGGCATAAATCAACATACGTGCGTCTGATGGTCATACTCCATTTATTAAAGTTTCTTCATTTATTATTATTAAGACATTTATGGAGTTAAAACTGCAATATTAGACAGTTTGAAAATTTCCTAAAACCGAGACCCTCAAACGAAATCTCGAGTTTCGGAAGGCATAAATCAACATACGTGCGTTTGATGGTTATACTCCATTTATTAAAGTTTCTTCATTTATCATTATTAAGACATTGATGGAGTTAAAACTGCAATATTAGACAGTTTGAAAATTTCCAAAAACCGAGACCATCAACTGAAATCTCGACTTTCGGAATGCATAAATCAACATACGTGCGTCTGATGGTCATACTCCATTTATTAAAATTTCTTCATTTATTATTATTAAGACATTCATGGAGTTAAAACTGCAATATTATGCAGTTTGAAAATTTCCAAAAACCGAGTCCCTTAAACGAAATCTCGACTTTCGGAAGGCATAAATCAACATACGTGCGTCTGATGGTCATACTCCATTTATTAAAGTTTCTTCATTTATCATTATTAAGACATTCATGGAGTTAAAACTAGAATATTAGACAGTTTGAAAATTTCCTAAAAACCGAGACCCTCAAACGAAATTTTGAGTTTCGGAAGGCATAAATCAACATACGTGCGTCTGATGGTCATACTCCATTTATTAAAGTTTCTTCATTTATCATTATTAAGACATTGATGGAGTTAAAACTGCAATATTAGACGTTTTGAAAATTTCCAAAAACCGAGACCCTCAAACGAAATCTCGACTTTCGGAAGGCATAAATCAACATACGTGCGTCTGATGGTCATACTCCATTTATTAAAGTTTCTTCATTTATTATTATTAAGACATTTATGAAGTTAAAACTGCAATATTAGACAGTTTGAAAATTTCCTAAAACCGAGACCCTCAAACGAAATCTCGAATTTCAGAAGGCATAAATCAACATACGTGCGTCTGATGGTCATACTCCATTTACAAAAATTTCCTCATTTATCATTATTAAAACATTCATGAAGTTAAAACTGCAATATTAGACAGTTTGAAAATTTTCTAAAACCGAGACCTCAAACGAAATCTTGAGTTTCGGAAGGCATAAATCAACATATGTGCGTCTGATGGTCATACTCCATTTAGAATAGTTTCCTAATTTATCATTTTCATCATGTTAAAACTACAAGATTAAACAGTTTGAAAATTTCCTAAAACCGAGACTCAAAAACGAAATCTCGACTTTCGGAAGGCATAAATCAATATACGTGCATCTGATGGTCATACTCCATTTACAATAGTTTCCTCATTTATCATTATTAAGACATTCATGTAGTTAAAACTGCAAGATTAGACAGTTTGAAAATTTCCTAAAACCGATACCCATAAACGAAATCTCGACTTTCGGAAGGCATAAATCAATACACGTGTGTCTGATGGTCATACTCCATTTATAATAGTTTCCTCATTTATCATTATTAAGACATTCTTGGAGTTAAAACTGCAAGATTAGACAATTTGAAAATTTCCTAAAATCGAGACCAGTTAAAATTCCAAGATTAGACATTCGAAAAATTTCAGTAAAACCGAGACTCTCAAACGAAATTCGCAATTTCGAATATACGTGTATCTGATGGTCATACTCCATTTACAATATTTTCTTCATTTATTATTATTAAGACATTAATGCAGTTAAAACCGTAAGATTAGACATTTGAAAATTCCATAAAACCGAGACCCTGAAATGAAATCTCGCTTTCGGAAGGTCTAATTACAATGTTTTCTTCATTTATCATTACCAAATAAATAAGAACCAGGAAGCGATAAACTGGATGAACAAAAATTGGAATTAATACCTGAATCAAAATGTAAAGAAATTAAATTAAAATATCGTAGTTTTGTTATAATTTAAAGGAAATGAGGGCAGAAGACATAGATAATAATAACATGAAGCAAAGGGTTCTTTATATAGTCACCATACATGGGTGCTGAAATGTCAGTTGTTTCTGGCCTGATGGCTACATTGTCGGGGGTAGAGGACACGTCCCTGATTGGGGACGTGGCTATCTTGCTGGCCCGCTGTAAATTTGTTCCTATGTCGTGCAAGAAAGTGTCTCCCTCCCCCGGTGTTAGGACTATGTTTAAAGTTTGTGTTGGATTTATGATCCAAAAGATATACTCCCTCCAATTCACAATAAACTCCCATTTCATTTTGACACAAAAATTAAGGAAACACATTGTCCTACCATATAATTAAATTTGGACCACACAAATACACTACCCACCATACAATTAAATTTGGACCACACAAACACTTACCAAAAAAGGAAATGGAGAGGTTATTGTGAATAACCGAAAAAGGAAATAGGGAGGTTTATTGTGAATTGGAGGGAGTATTATTATTAGCTAATAATGTGGAACTAATTAGTGGACGATCAACTAGTAAATAGGATTATGGGTAGTTTGTTGTTCACAAGTCACAACATGTGTTATTAGTGCACGATATTAGTGGGTTGAGTTTAGTATTAGTTGCCTCATGTAAGGATTTTTGTTTTAGTTAATTAATTGAGCTAGTAGACAATAATGGTTGCAAACCCGTTCAGGGTTGCACGTTGGCTGCTTGTTTTACCATCTTCACCACGTAACCGCCGCTACCATGCTGATGAACCAACCAGGCTAGGGGCTCCACCATGTTACGGGGCAGCAACCGGTCAGGTCATGCAACAACAACACACACGAAAACAGCACTTGAGAACAAAAACCATCGCCATTTAGCACAAACTCGAGTATGGTTCCGTCGCCATTCCAAGCCGTGGATGGGCTCCTCGGGCTGCATTTCGTTATCACTTAAGCGAGAAAACCCGTCACAATATAGCATGGAACGTGAGCATAAATCACGAGCACAAGACCGTCGCAACTCCAGTATGTAACAGTGGCATGATTCCAACTCTTTATAATAGCATAGAGACCCGACTTCAAATGGGCATGTAACATTCGTAGTAACCAGCACCAACATGGCACAATCCCGTCATCATTTGAGCATGTATATGACCGAATTTTATTCAAGTATTGTTAACTCCGTCTTATTTATTCATTCATGTGAGCTCATATTTACTTGAAATTTGCTCTCCTTGAGTCGGAACTTGTAAATTCACATGACCCGTCTTATTTGGCTCCGTTACATGTATCATTAGCTTCGCTAAACTCGGAATTCTCTATAATATAGTAAAATGACGGAAAAACCGCTACAACTAACATAAAAGGGCAAAAATTACTTCAAGACGATATTAGCTCATAAAATCTCGCTTCTAAGAGTAGAAAAATAAATAATAAACCAAGCTCAAATGAGGGAAAAGTGCATATAAAATAGACTTGTCACTTATATAAGCAAACACAAATTTTCATTATAGACAGACACTATCCGTCTATACGTATAGACGGATACCATTTTCCCTCACAAAATACCCATTTGCCATAAAGTGGGAAGCACATGGGGGTGCCCCACCTTGTCCCCCCTACCCATTTTATTAGAGGTCTTTACCCGTCTGTTCGCCCCACCCGTCTATACCAAGACCTATTGATAAGCAAAATACACACAAGAAAATCTAATTGGGCAAAAATATTTAATACGAGCCCAATTATTGTTTACTTGAGTGAGAATAACTCAAAACAGCCCATCATTTTGACATATTTTTTCTTCTTTATAATAGTAGCTCAGTAGCCCATGACATATTGACATTGGTGGACATTATTGGACAATGGATGCCAATAAACTCATTATCGCGGGAAACTAAAAAATTCTGACTAAAATTTTTGAAACTTTGCGCCTTTTTCCTTCTTTTTATTGTCACCTGCACTTACTCATGGACCACCCTCTTTCTATTCTCTTATATTCAAAAATAAGCGGCAAACCCATTATGTTTGGCGCAACTTTTGCCGCTCTTTTTTTAACTCTTGTAAATTGACTTCTATATATGCAAAGCAGATATTGATTTCTGATTCTTCACTTAGCCTTTGCCTTTCTTAATTCTTCCAATTCCCAATTCAAGTTCACTTCAAATTAAACTTGCAATAAATTTAATTATCTATCGCTAAAATTTTTCAGCAATCTCTGCTGAAGCTAGTCAACTCCGCTCCAAGCGGGCCGTCATCTTCGGCGATGCTAATGCGGCGGATTCTGCTCTCCCGATTGTGATGGTCGACGAGTTTGTTCTAGCGACGATAGCCCTAACTCACTTACTATGGGTTCACTGTGACCCATTTATAATTGTTTTCCACAACTGTGACCCTTTTTCTCACCAAATCTCCAATGTTGGGTTTGGGTTGGATTGGCATCGTATATATCGAATGGTGGTTCGGTGAGCTAGGTTTATCGCTGGTTGTATGTAGTTGGGTTTTTGCTGGTTTGGAGCGCTTTTCGGATGGGTGTGCATGGTTGTACGGGAATGGTTTGGTAGTAAGAAAGTGTTGGGTGCGGTTGTATGGCAGTCCGGTGGGATTGCGACAGTCTAGTATAGTAGTAATTCGAGTTTAGTTAAGGTCAGGTGGGGTGCTAGGTGAGAAGGTTAAATGAATTGGTCCGTCTGACGTCGGGTGTTGCTTATGGTTCTTGATTCTAGCAACAATATATATTTATATATCCTTGAATATCGGTTTTTATGGTTCACCGTGACCCAACTTTTTGACCAATTTATAACCGTTTTCCAACACCGTGAACCTTTTCCTCACCGAATATCTCACGTGTGATAGGTTGGAATGGTGTCGTGTATAGTCAATTTGGTGGTTCTGTGGGTAGGTTTATGCTTGGTTGGTTGTATACTAGTATGTATTAGGCTTTATTGCTGGTTCGGCATGATCTTCGAATGGGCGTGCGTGGTTGTCCTGGAATGTCGTAAGGGGTTGTTTTGTAGTCCGGTGGGATAGGGACAGTGCAAGATAGTATTGGTTCGAAATTAGTTGCGGTCTAGTAGGGTGCTTTAAGTGTGTTTGGTGGTTGATGTATGTAGTATATAGTGAACATACACGGGGCAATTAAGTGGTAATGGTTAGCCGGGTGGTGGGAGTGAAGAAAGCTCCATGGTGATGGAAAATTAAAAAAATCTATAAAAATTATAAGTATATTTAACAGTAGCAGGTAAAAACCAATTAAATCAGATTTCATCAAAGTAAGAGAAAAAGAAAAAGCAACTGAATTTAAAACTAACAAAAAGATTAAATAATTAAAAAAAACTCTAAAACTTAAGACACATTAATTGTTTCGGACAAAATAACTATTCAAATTATATTACTAAAAAATGTATAAAACCAAAAAAGACAATACGTGTATATATATTAAGAAAACTAGCATTTTAGGGTTTTAGGGTTTAGGGTTTAGGGTTTTAGGGTTTAGGGTTTAGGGTTTAGGGTTTAGGGTTTAGGGTTTAGGGTTTAGGGTTTAGGGTTTAGGGTTTAGGGTTTAGGGTTTAGGGTTTAGGGTTTAGGGTTTAGGGTTTAGGTTTAGGGTTTAGGGTTTAGGGTTTAGGGTTTAGGGTTTAGGGTTTAGGGTTTAGGGTTTAGGGTTTAGGGTTTAGGGTTTAGGGTTTAGGGTTTAGGGTTTAGGGTTTAGGGTTTAGGGTTTAGGGTTTAGGGTTTAGGGTTTAGGGTTTAGGGTTTAGGGTTTAGGGTTTAGGGTTTAGGGTTTAGGGTTTAGGGTTTAGGTTTAGGGTTTAGGGTTTAGGGTTTAGGGTTTAGGGTTTATGGTTTAGGGTTTAGGGTTTTAGGGTTTAGGGTTTAGGGTTTAGGGTTTTAGGGTTTAGGGTTTAGGGTTTAGGGTTTAGGGTTTAGGGTTTAGGGTTTAGGGTTTAGGGTTTAGGGT